>NC_053492.1:201405289-201492789 GCF_905171775.1 Rana temporaria | reverse complement strand
TTTATATATATTTTATGGGGAGATTTTATTATAGCAAAAAGTGAAATAAATACATTTTTTTCAAAATTGTCCCTCTATTTTTGTTTATAGCACAAAAAATAAAAACCGCAGAGGTGATCAAATACCACCAAAAGAAAGCTCTATTTGTGGGGGAAAAAGGACGCCAATTTTGTTTTGGCAGCCACGTCGCGCCACCGTGCAATTGTCAGTTAAAGCGACGCAGTGCCGAATCGCAAAAAGGGGCAAGGTCCTTAACCTGCATAATGGTCCGGGTCTTAAGTGGTTAACTGGCCGAAAAACAAACTGTCTAAATGACTGCATTTAGGAAGATTTTTCATATAGTGTATGGCCACATTTGCATGGTAATGCAACGCTGTACCCAAATATTTTTTTCTACAAATAGAACTTTCTTTTGGTGGCATTTGATCACCAACCAGCAATCCAACTGACCATTTTGGAAAAGAAAAATATTTTAAAATCAAATGTCTTCATAAATTTAGGTCAATATGTATTCTGCTACATGGTTTTCAGAAAGAAAAAAAAAAAAGCGTATATTGACTGGTTTACATGAACAATACAGTGTCTACAAACTGTGGGATATATTTATGAAATAAAAAAATGTATATAGGTAATGGTGGTGATCAGCGACTTAAATCGGGGACTACGATATTGCGGTGGGAAATCTGACACTAACACTTTGCAGGAACCAATGACAATACAGTGATCAGTGCTAAAAATATGCACTGTAATGACACTGGCTGGGAAGGGGTTAAACATCTATGGCAATCAAAGAATGAACTGTGTGCCTAGCCAGTGTTTTTTTATTTATTTATTTTCATACTGGAGGAAGAGATTTTATTCCATCCTTTTCCCCCTTTCGGAATGGGGCTCTGCATTGTTTACATGGGTGCCGGGGACATCCAGTGTGCAGCACCTGCCGTCACCCCCTGTAAGCAGAAGTGCAGAATCGTGTCTGTATATATGTGATCCTACACAGGAGGGCCATCCTGTAGCAGCAAATTCTTCTATAGGGTGGTCCAGAAATAGTTAATTCCAACCCTGCAAATAATATACCGGGGAGCATCCATGACCAATGAATATGTAAGGGTGTGATATACTGTGACTACTACAGTTATGACCTAATGAGCGAAGGTTAAAATGTAGACACAATGTCTTATTTTAAATTCAGGACTGAGGGTTCACAAATATGTTTTTAATGTATAGAACAAACCACACAAGTCACACACATTTGCAGTTGCTGTGCATTCACCATGGATAACCTTCTCTAAATTTTGCTGTGCAAATGTTATTTTAACCTGAAAAAAGTTTTTTTTTTTTTTCTGCTTTTACGGAAGCCCATGAACATTTGTAGAAGTCTTCCAAAATATCATCTTTCAGCAAAAAGGATTTTAATCTCCTTTTCTTCAGCCAACAGAGCTCCAGTGATTAAAGGTGGGACTTGGAAGGCTATTTTTTCAGTGCTTGCTAATCTGTGCATGGATAGATGTCTCTTAACATGGGAGAGAATTTATTTTAAAAAGACTGTGGCTGAAGCTGTAATCTCTTAAAGAACAAAATATATTGCTTGTGGAGATGAATGCACTCTAAACCAACAGCTCAGCACACTAGTGTTAAAATATATTTTTCAACAAAAGGGATGGATCAGTTTGAAATGTATTATTGCCACTAGTTCTACGCATGTGATTCAAACATGTTCTTTGAAGATGCATTACAGTCGAAATAGAAAATTGGGTCTTAAGATGCGTGTAAAGCACACAGACAATACATTACTCTAGTGCACCAGTTCACCCTGTGAAGTCTCTCGGCCAAATCTGGCGCTTATCCAGTTGTGGCTGCAGTGGATTACACAGAATCCATTTTAATTTTTTTTGCAAATAGATGCTGATTCATAAGCAATCTAAACACACAAATTCCAATGCTGTTATTGCAAAAATAAATAAGGCAACGGAGGAAGCCTCTGTATTTTTCACTATACGGCTTTTGTTTATATGCAATCCTAAAGCACCCAGTATATCCTCAATGATGTCAGAAGGTGTCAATCTTCTTGGCCCCCTGCATCTCTGTGGTAGGATACAGTAGTGATGTGAGTTTAGAGGCAGAAACGACCAAGATCTTCTGGGGAACAAGTAGATGGACATTCTGGAAGTGTCAATTCCCAGGAGACTTTTGGGAGGAGGGTGAGAAATCATGAATAGTGGTGTTTGACGGTGCAGACACATAAAATGGTGAGTACATTTCTGGTAGAACACCTTCTCATAAAGATTTCCATCACTTACGCTGGTAATGGTGTCACTGGCAAAGTGTGTCACAGGCTGTACTCTGGCAGGGGTCGTGATACTCTCCATACCCTGAATTCAAAGATGTCTAGAGCCTTTCTAATGTCTGGCTACATTAGTGCATTTTTTTTTTTTAATGTCATACAAATGATCGTATAATCGATCTTTGAACTAATACTGAACATGGTATATTTCACAAGTGATCACATACACCAAGAATTTGGTGTTGGTTAATAAATTGTGACATTTCAATGTTTTTGCCATTTGTGCTACAGTTCACATATTTGCCTTTTTTAATGAAGCGGCAATAGTCACATTCCTTTTGGTGCCACATTTGAAGGTCCCCTTAAAGTGCAGCCAATTGGAGCCTGATGGTTTACTCTGAAATAGACTGGGTGGAAGGGAACCCCCCGATGTGGGTGCTCTACGGGACACTGTCTTTATGCCCTTGGACAAAATCTCATAGACCGGGTCATTACATAAAATAGGGACGTTTTTAGTGAACTCTTAACTGTAGGGAGTAGAAAAAAGGAATGTTACTAAAGGACATGGCAAATTTCTTATTTCTATTGTCCATTAATAAGGTGTCCCTAGGAATTTCACTAGCTGCAAGAAGGGCCCTATTGATCTTATTGGCGTAACCCCTGTCTCTGAATGTCTGGGTCAAATCTATGGCTTCTCTTCGGAAGTCTGGTGCTCTGCATAGATGCTTGAGTCTGAAAAATTGCCCATAAGGCACTCCATTAATTGTGTGCCCTGGATGAGCAGAATCGGCTCTCAAGATTGCATTACCTGCCGTGGATTTTCTGTGTAGACCGGTGATTACTGTGCCGTTTGTACCTGTAAGCTTGACATCCAAAAATGTGTTGGTCTATCACATAAAATCCCAATAATATGCATTTACTTTTTTGGTTGTAACATGATGAAATGTGGAAACTTTCAAGGCACTGTATGTACCTCATAATCATTCATATAGGTATGTATTTGAGGGGGAGGACCCCCATGCCATTTTTCGTTTTTATTTTGGGATGAGGTCACACCTAAGATACATTTTTCAATATATTTTGCATTGCATCGGAGCGCATGTCGGATCAGTTAAGATGCTGATGCGACTTCTAGTAAATTCAGTGGGCTGAAATCGGACCAGTAGTGCAGGAGCCTTTTCAAAAGTCAGAACGACACAGATTGTACCAGTTAAAACGGCTTTCATAGGGAATATGAAAGTGTAGCGCTTATTTTTGTGAAAAAGTCAGTTAACTCATATCAAATGTTGCAAACATACATATATGACATCTTAATTTCAGTGACACCGAGTGACTGACTGAGTGTGATCCGTGAAAAAAAAATATATGTAACAAATCGGAACGAAGCAGTCCTCTATTGTGACCACACACAAATAACGGTCCAAAAGTGTAGAAAAACTCCAGGGTTGAAATGAAGAGTCCAACATGGATGTGACACTCTGTGTGTGGGCACACTTTTGCAAAGATGCTGGGTCTGCCACGCCATACCCCATGACTCCTGGGGTGGCCGGTGAGCTTTGCTCCGAGGTCCACATATGACTAGACTGTGGTGTTGTCTCACTCACAGTGGACCGGGCCGACAGCTACCTCCATTGCGGTTGTAGTTCTGTCAGGAATGCCTCAGCGAATCCTCGCTCGAATGGGTAAGTACAGTCCCTCCCGCTTGGGTGGGTTGGTACGGCTGGGGTTCGAGGGGGGCCTCTTCTCCTCCCTTCCCTGCTCCTTTTCCCTTGCTGCATTGCTAACATTGCTGCTGTCAGGGGGGAGGGGGCCTTCCTGAGGGGACTGTTATCTGGCCTGTGTTTTTTCTTTTTTGTATGGGGCTTTCCTGTGAGGGGTTTTTCACTGTTAAAAAGCCCTAGGAGGCTTTTCCTGTTTAAATGCAGCATTTTGCTGCCATTTGTCACACAGGTACCTGCAGATGCCGCACAGTTACCTCACGGTTCTTTTCCTCTCACACGCTGTTTGCTGAAAGCGGACGGCAGCGATGGGCAGTCTCCTCCTGAGGTGAGTCTCCTGGGTACCCCTATTTAACGCAGTAAGTGGGTGAGAGGCCCTGAATAGGGCTCTAGGAGCTTTTGTTTATTTGTAAGGAGAGGTGTGCATATTATACATACACACTATGTAAATATTATTATTTGGAGTCAGTATCTGGCTCCTTCCCCAACATGCTGGTGGTGGCAGCAGGTGTTAGCACCTGGGATTCCCACAGAGGTTTTATTGTTAGTCCTGGACACGTTTGTGCCAGGGTGAGGGTGGACGGGCGGTAAGAGTGCCCCCTTCCCCCGTTATCCCCTGGGGAATGCTCTTATGGAGCCATGGACCTGGGTAAAAAAAAAACAGGATAAGGCATTTATGGGTGCGCTTCTCACTGCTGCAAGGGACTCTCTTAAGCTGGATAGTGCAGCTGGGTTTCCGCCGAGGGCTCAGTCTTTTTTGGGATCACACAAATCAGACCGCTCTGTGTAGGTTTTTTCTTCTGTGTCCTTTGATCATTTCTAAGAGGCGGAATGAGAACAGCCACTGAGGGCTTTTATAGTCCCTCACCGCCGGGCGGTTCAGTGCCCCTTGGAGGAGAGCCTTTTCAAAAGATGGGCTTCTTTTCCGGTGGTGGACCCTCCGGCTGTCATGTATATGTGACCACTCTCCCTATTGCGGGAACCCCTGCTTGTATGGCCTGCTTGTATGGATCTGACGGATAGAAGATCCGAAGTACTGACCCGTTCGATGTTTACCATGCTGGGGTCTTACTTGCTGCCTATTGTGGCCACTACTCTGGGGTCTCAGTCGGTGCTGGCGCCATTTTATGGGAGGTTTTTCAATCACATTGAAAACTCCCATTGGCGACCATTTTGTCGTAGCCGCGCTATGGCGCAGCTTACATTGAGGTCGGCCATTTTCCTGTGGCCGCGTTCTGAGTGCTTGACGGCCATCTTGGAGTAGTCCTGACCCCTAGTGCTGTATACAACTCACGGAGTGAGCATTTTGTACCAGACAGTGGAGGAGCACCGACTCCTTCTAGAAGTTATTAGGCTAGCGGACCAGCTGGTCTAGGGCCTCATATAGGTCTGTGATGCTTCATTGAATGCTGAGCCCTTGTTACTTCTGTTTTAGAATGGTTTTATGCACACGGTGGTGGTGTGGTTAACTCCATATTACTTGGCAGCAAGAGAGTCATTGGTTCGAATCCTGACACTGACGCCAATCTGTCTGGAGCTTGCATTGTCGCTCCCTGTGTCTGCGTGGGTTCCTCCGAGTACTCTTGTTTTCCTCCAAAGGCATGTGTGCATACACCTACATAATATACATACACACTGTGTGTATTATTTAGGGCCAACCCTCCCAGGCCGTCAAAGGCCCAGCTGGGGGACTAATCCGTCCCTGGGTGCGTAAGCCGATCATGCCGGCACCCAAATCCTTCCAATGTATGTAGCCTTCCCTTCCTGTCTCTAGGTTGGAGGGGCGTCTTGCAGGTTCACAATTTGGTGAAACCTCCCTGCTCTCCGACCAGTGGGTCTGTGAGGTGGTGTCTTCGGATTACAAGATAGGGTTTCCTCCTATCCACAGAACAAAGTTCTTTCCTCGTGTCTTCCTCTCCCGGCCTGTCGGTCTGCCTTGGGCAGTGTGGGACTTGCTAAGCTGCGGGGTAATTTTACCTTTCCTGCAGGACGAGAGGTTTGGGGTTTTGTATGGGCCTCAGGCCCTAAATACCTTTTTGTGAACGTCGGGTAGTTCCGCATGGAATCCATTCGTTCGGTGGTAGCTGCGCTCCATCCGGACGCATACATGCATGCCCGTTTTGCGCATGTCAATGTTTTTTTTTCTGTGCTTCGTGATGAGAGAGGGTCTCTGTCAGCCTGTGGACCTCCCTTTTGATCTGGCGTCGGCACCATGGGTTTTCAGCTGGGAGCTCGCACTTATCCTAACTTTGTTGGGACAGCGAGGCTTTGCCTCATTCGCTACTTGGACGACTTTCTTCTGAGGGCAGCTTCTGTCTCAGACCTAGTGGATGTGTTATTCCCATTCAGACCCTCTGAAGATTCGGGTGGGTGTTAAACGTGTAGGCCAGAAGGTGTAGCTCAGTGGCAGCAAGCCTGCCCTCCATGTGTGCGACCCAGGGTTCAAATCCTGGGCATGCTAGGTTCCGACTCAGTGTTGGAGTATCTAGGGTTGATCCGGACTCCTCGGTGGCGAAGGTCCTTCTTTCCCTGGATAAATTGCAGACTCCTCAGTCTGCGGTGAAGGTATTGGCATCACGCAATCTGTCTTCTCTCCAGGCGCCTGCTGGTCCGGGGCCTGTGGGTAGCCTCCTTCAAGGCATTTACTGTTTGCCCAGTTCCACACCCTGGTTTTCCAGGGGAAATACTGTCCAGGTGGTAAAAATCTCTTGTCTCTGAAATCATCAAATTCCAGTGCGCCACCTAGTCAGTCTCTCTGAGTTGGTGACGGAGATCCCGGACTCTTCGGTCCGGGAAGTTGTTTCTTCCTTCCAGTGGTCGGTATTTACGACAGATGCCAGCCTCATGGGTTGTGAACCTGGGGGGTCCAGTCGGCCCTGAGTCGCTGGACTTGTGTGGACCTACGGCCACACCTCACTGAATGTGCCCGCTCTCGTCTGGTCTCGGTAGCTACCCAGGGTCGGGCCTGGCTAGTGCCTGGGTGGGAGACTGCCTGGGAATACCAGGTGCTGTCTACCGTTCATTGTCCTACTATTTTAGGCGATCAGGCTATGCTTCTCCTCGTGGTCGAGGAGTTTGCAAGGTCGTCCGATCTGGTTTCAGCCAGACAACGCCACGGCCGTGGCTTCGGTCTACCATCAGGTATACCGGCAGGTGGACTACTGGAGTCGCCAGATGCTGGACCAGGGCGACTGGTCTTTGTGCTTGGTGTTTTGGCTCCCTTGCAGGAGGTGAGCCTCACAGGGCATGGATCTCCTGGCCGCTCGTCTCCACCGCCAGGGTGTCGAAGTTAGTGGCCAGGTCTAGTGATCTGGTACAGACGCGCAAGTCGTGCTGGTGGCCCTGTGGGGGTCTGTATCTGCAACTTTTTGCCATTTCTCTATTGTAGTTGCTTCCTCGGCTGCTCCACAGAGTGAAAGCTGAGGAGATCCCGATGATTCTAATCGCTCTACATTGACCTCGGCATGCCGATATCGGGCGCCTTGTAGCGGAGATACCCTGACGGTTGCAAGGGCAGGAGGTCCCTCTGTCTCGATGTCCCATACTTCCTCCTGTTGTACAGTCACTGACTTGCTTAACATGGCTATTGGAAGCCAGACTTTAAGTGACCGGGGTCTGTCCGACTCGGTCATCTCAACAATGCTGAGGGCACCGTAGTCTTCTTTCGGAGGATCTACTGTCACACCTGGCAGGCCTACATCTCTTGGTGCGAAGGGATGGAATGACGTCTACTGACTTACTCGGTGTCCAGGGTCCTGCTGTTTTTACAGCTTTGAGTGGATCCAAAAATTGCTTAAAGCACCGTTTGGGGCAGATTTCAGCCTTGGCTGTGTTCTTTCAATGGCCTTTTTTGCGGGCCGTTCCCTGGTGGGTCCCTTTTTGTGTGCAGGGGGTTTGTCATATACTTTCCCCTCTTGGCCCATCTCTTCCCCCCATGAGTTTTGACTCTGGTGCTCTCGGTTCTTTAGGAACCTTCCTTTTGCAAACCTCAGATTTTTCTCTTGATACCATCTCAGAAGGTGGCCCCTTTAGTGGCCTTTACCCCTGTTAGAGGGGTTTCCGAGTTGGCGGTCTTGTCTTGCAAGCCGCCATGCTTGATGCTCCATAAGGATTAGGTGGTGGTGCGCCCGGGACCTTCCCTTCTTCTGAAGGTGATTTTGGCCTTTTGCCGCAATAAGGACATTGTTCTTCCATCCTTCTGTCCTCGGCCAGCGCATCCTACTCAGGTTGCCTTTCATACTTTAGGCGTGGTACTCGCTTTGCGGGTGTACCAGCCTGCCACGGCTCCGTTTCGAAGTTCTGACTGTCTTGTGTCGGTGTCTGGTCCACAAAAGGGCCTGGCGGTCTTGTCGACCACCATTTCTGTGGATTAGGCAGGCTGTCATACAGGCCTTTGCTCTTAAGGGGCAGGCCCCCCTTTCCGGTCACGGCACTTTCGACCAGGGCAATTGGTGCTTCCTGTTTTTTTTTTTCGACATCATGCGTCGGTCTCACAGGTGTGCGAGGCGGCGACTTACATGGTTGCTGTGAGTGCATCTTCTGTTTTTTTTCGGCTGCTAGTTTTTGCCGGCGGCTGTTTAAAGTTGCACCTCCTCTGTTGAGGAGCTTGCTTGTTTTGGGGCGAAGTTGAGATTGGTTTTACTGATATATTTCCCACACCTCGTTTTTGACACTGCTTGGGGACGTCCCACTTATCAAGATTTAAGGAGCTGTGTCCGTCCATGGGCGATAAAAGAAAATATGATATTTTTTGTACTCACCGTAAGATCCTTTTCTGAGTCCATGGACGGACACAGCACCCAGCCCTCCTTTTTAGGTTTGTACTGCTCGTTACCAACTGAGGCTGCATGCTGCAGTGAGGAGGGTTATGTCTGGAGGGACCACCCCCTGGGCTGGGCTGTTCAACTCTGTTAATGTAACATGTATTTAATTATCTAACATGTTTCTGCCTAGTCCTCTCCTGTAAATAGGGAACACAACCCACTTGTCAAGATTTAAGGAGCTGTGTCCGTCCATGGACTCAGAAAAAGAATTTTACGGTGAGTACAAAAAATCCTATTTTTTCATATTCACCAGTTTTTGCTTTGTCTCAGCTGTGTTGGCAGCAAATTTTTGTGTTCACTTATCGCACAGCACAGTATATCCCATATAAAAGGTTTTCTCAGGAAACATATTTTTACATGTCATGCGACTTGTGCTCTTAAAGTTCAAGTGCATGTCGCACCAGTGTGAACCAGGCCTCATATAGCATGTTTTTCTTTTTATGTCTTGCCCTGGAGCCTGCTATTATGATTTATGTCCCTCTGCTAGTCTCTAGCTGTCTGGTTCAAGCTTATATCTTGGGATCCTGATTTATATCCTAATGGGTCATTCTATCCCTCAGAAACTTGGACTTATGCCTATAGCCCAACTCAATTGTGTTAACTGGTCAGATAATATTCTAAACCCAATATCCAGTACACATGTAGAGCCTTTTGGCTCAAATTTTGGTTTGCAGAGCTGCTGTGCAGCATCTTGTGCAAATGACCTTTGACTAAGAACACATCTTTGGTGGATCCCGGATAACTTTCTCAAGTGTATTTGCTGGGGGAAGAGTGTCCTTGTTCCAGAAAGAGAAGGTAAAATCTCCATCTGTGAAACGGTGTCATCACTTGGAATATCTGGTGATGACACTTTATAGACTTTCGCTCTAAAATTGTTAAATGTTCCCAATTTTTTTGGAAGTTTTCATGAGACCAGTCTATTGGGCTGAGGTTGATTCTTAGATACCCTCCTGGTACAAGCAACATCGTTGGAGAAAGATGAGCCTCCGATAAATTTTCTGGCACTCAGGGCGATACTGTTATATTTTAAAGCTGGATCTCTTGTCTGTGAGATCATCCAACCCATAATTGGACAATGCTATGAAAGTGGCTGCCTCCTACATTGGGGAGGGACCAGAAAAATTTGTGGATCTCATTTCTGGCTTGGGCAGAACATTTTGAAAGTGCCCCAGAAAGTCAAATAGTGAACAAAATGCAGCTAACAATTGAGAGGAGCAGAGGCTGGTTTTATGGCAATTGAAGGATAGTGTCAATCATCTGGAGGTGTTGTCTAGAAGCAGGAATTTTAAAATGTGACAAATCCACTTGCAGTAGCAAATTGATGCTGTAATTCTAAGTGTGTAAATTTACCGTGTACTGCTTACTTAGTTTTTAAGTCTTCTCAAATCCTGTCAGCCTTTATTCTGGGTGTCTTATAGCCATATTCTTCAGCACATCAGGAGCTGTATTGGAGCTTATTTAAAAAACTATGAAAATGGACATTTGACGACAACTTAGTTTTTTAAAAAAAAAAGCCATTTTGTAATATTTAAACATATTAAATCACTTATCTTCTATCATAATATTTAACTCATGTTGTACTTCTAGTAGAAGCATTACTAGTTCTATGTTTACACATGCTTATTTCCGAGGACTTTCTTAAATCTATGTAATGTAAGTTAATAGAAGTTGATGGCTTTATAATGGAATATGTTTGCAGCACATCTGTTCACTGCTGAGGTCTTGTCCTTGCTCTACAGCTGTTCTTGTGACAAATTAAGCCTAAACACAAGTGCTTCAGGTTAATGCAGTCACATACACATAACCATCCTATACATCTTAATTATCCCTGGTGTTTCCTTGGCAGGGTTTTTGCAAAGCTTTTCAGCTTGGATTTGAGCCCCCTTTGTAACACTGATAGTTCCTGAGCTCATGTAAATCTGAACTTTTGGTTTTGGCAGTTTTCAGCATAAAAGCTGTTCAGCCAGCAAATCAGAAAATTCCTGGTATAGATTTTTTATATATATATATATATATATATATATATATATATATATATATATATATATATATATATATATATATATATATATATATATATATATATATATATATATATGCATTACAGGATCATGAAATCCCCCTCCAACTGTCAATTTAGGTTAATTTAGAGAGTAGCTGCAATGTGTGGGAAATGGCTTATCCACTACATTTTAAATGTTCTTTCGTTTTTTAAATTGTATAGCATGAATAAAGCTGAATTTTTATTTTAAAGGCTCCTGCTCCTAAATCCATATATAAATGGTTTCATTTACATTGTTATAATGTTTGAGGGAAAATTTTGTTCTGAAAACTGAGAATCTGACATCTGCTTCATCATTGGTATAAACAAGAAATTCAGCCATACAATCTAACTGATTTGGATCGCACAGACATCGCATGTGAGCCACACAGCAGTGTGCGAATTACATGCAATGTCTAACATTAGTAAAAGGAAAAAAGTGCGCTTATCTAATACAATAAGTGAAAGCTGCAAACTCAAAATGTTTATACAAATAGTAATATAGGTAAAAGATGGAGTTGCGCTGAAAAAATTGTGTCTTATGCAGATCACCAGTGAAAAAATAAGAATGACAAAAGAGGAAGTCCAATGAACAATCTAAAGGATTTCTTCAGATGTGCATAAAAATATAAAAAAGGTGATATGGTAAACAGTTCAGTGTAGAGACAGCTGTTGAGAACGTGTTCCAGCAAAGAAATGTAGAAAAACCCAAATTAGTCCAGGATGCCTGGTGTAGCAGACCCTTACCAGAGTTAATGATCCACAGGATCAAAACGAGCGGATAGCCATACACCTGGGCTAGACAGGAAAATGGATCCACAGCCAGACACAGACACCCGATGATCCAGCAATAGTGAACATAAAAGAAAAAAGCTCCAATAGTGTGATATTGTATGGTATATAGGTAAATAACCCCAAGTGACTGGCAAACGGACAGTGTGACATAAACCTCCACCTCAGAACACACTGGTCCTTACCAGATTCATGTGAATAAAGAGCAAAGAAATCGTGGAAGATGACTATGCAGCTGCTGAAGGGAAACCAAGTCCAGCGATCCTCAGAGAAGCACTCAGGGCAATGATCCAACCATCAGAGAAAAAAGGCCACAATGGTGTGATATCGTTTTGTAAATTTAATAAATAAAATATCTCACTTACAGGTTAGTAGATAAATAACAGCAGACAAACAGAGTTCCGACCGGTACGGAACTGCTCCTCACAAGCGGTGACGTCAAACACGCCTCCTCCCAACGTTTCATCCAATAGGACTTGATCACGGGGTCTAACATTGCACAAGTGTGGAAACTGTAGAAATTCCTAAAATAGCTGGGTTATTATACTGTCCCCTTCAGAAGGTTGGCACATTGACAAACAAAGTTAAATCCCATATAATCCTGCCTCCAACAGTCATGCCTCAGTGTTTTTTTATCGTCTTGGTAGGTTTGATATATTTACCTCAGCTCTGCTGAGAAATTGTCTTTTGCTAGCCATTTCATTTATGTTTTTCCTCAGTTAATATACTTGGATATTTTTTTCAGTGTCCTCAATTAAGACTTTAATTATACAGTTTGAGCTATTTAAGAACTTTCTGGGCCTATCCCTTCTCATGGTCATAACTAAAAAAAAAAAACTAAAGTGTGTTGCGGTCATATTGGTCCTCTTACCCAATTTACCATATGCCCCTGTTCTGTCTCCATGGCATGGGCATGATACGAGCAGATCTTGAAGTTCATGCACGTCAATAATAATGAACTCTTTTGACCCTGGATAAAATCTGCTTTACAAAATTCGGTCCCTGCTATCAGGAAATATAACATACCTCACCATTAGCCAGGCAGTCAGAGCACCTCACACGTGTAAGGAATGGCATTCCACATGTCCCGCCGTCATTGCAGTCAGCGGCGGCAATTGTAGAGGAAAATCCATCCCACCCACTGCGCCTGCTCCCATGGAAATGCAAGCTACACGCTAGTGGGAGCACCTCCTGGGGGAATAGAGCATAGAAAAGGATCTGGGGGTCCTAGTAGATTACAGGCTCAGCAATAGCATGCTGCAGCTTGCAAGGGTAGCAGACTTAGTATGCTTTAAAAAAATTTTTTTTTCAAGAACTACAACTAATTCTACCACTTCATTAATCTCCTCCGATTTGGCCACATTGTGTGTGTGTGTGTGTGTGTGTGTGTGTGTGTGTGTCTCATCCAGTTCTGTAGTAAATGTCACTTGTGCTGATGCTTCGCTTTTTTTTTTTTTTTACTTGACATCCTGGCTTTTAAGTTGCACCTTCATCATATTTTTGGAGTTTGATATTTGCATCTAATTTTTGATACAGTATTTCACCTATGTACAAAAAAATTGGCATTTAACTTTTCTTAGATCTATGAATTATTTTGAACTCACGTCGCTGAAAAATTTACAGTGAACTTCAGTATTGTTTTCTTCTCTTGTGGAACTGCTATGTTAAGAAATGAGTCTTGGATCACTGTAACTCTGATAGACTTGGCATATGATTTTTAATAGACCTCTCTCAAGCTTTTGTAATTTGATGGTGGTGTTTGGAACTATTTCAGCACAGCTCGTGTGAGTTCTTAGGTCAAGTGTGTAATGTTGTTTCTATCTATTAAAAAGATTATGCATGAGAGGCTGTTTTTCCCAAATTGTACTGTAACTTGATAGAGATGAGTTATGATGACTACAAAGGTGGTTGGGCTGTTTGGCAGTCAGAGGAGAATGTTAAGTGTTTGACGTTTAGTGGAACATGTGAATACGTTTGATGAGCTTTACTCAAATAAGGTGTAGTCTTTTGGAATATGACTTTGGCTACCTAATAAAATTAAGCAAGGTTAGGGCATGGTCCTTGCTTTTGCTAATGCCTCTGTAATTTGTGTTTCATTCACCACTGGCGCTCCTGCCTTTAGCTTTTTCTAAACACTTATCTGGAAATTATAAACCTCGTAATCTCATACATTACAGGACACATGAATTGATTCATAAATATTGGGTTATATGCATGTTTTCTATCTATATAACGCCACCCATTCTATGAAGCTCCAGTTTTTTTGCTAGTGTCCTTCGGTGATGCACTTCTCCCTATTTGGAGAAGAAGTTTTTTTTTTTCTATCTTACCAGTTTTCCTTGACGCTATCAAGATCTAACAGTTTACAACCTTATGGCTCACTAGCAGTTTTCACATTGGTTATACTCTGTGCACATCTTAAGAGTTTTAGCCAGAAACTATAGCAGCTGAGCTGGCCTGTAAGGTTTGCTTCGGGCACTGGATCCTGCGTTTTAATGCTCGCTTTGATACATGGTGCAATAGGTGATTTGGCTGCAGTGTTCACTCCTATGGCACCCAAACCCTGCAGACCTACAGAGTTCGCCATATGGTAAGACATCCGCATGTGTTTAAGTTTTGCGTGTTTTTAAATGAGCAGCCTTAAAGCTGAACTCTAAGAAAATGGCTTAATGCACTGATGAAATGCAAATATTAGAGCTCTTGCCTGTGGATTGTCTTTCATCCAGTAACATCCCTACAACATAACCAAAATGGCAATGTGGATTTTCTCTACTGCAGCACAGTTAGATCATCACCTCATTACTCGGCTGTGATTAGAACAGAGGTAAAGCAGCCCACTAAGCAGCTAACACTGCACTAACTAGGAACATGCTTAGTGAGAAAAACAGCGGCATAGCACTGCGGTTTTTCCTCCTCAGCATGTTCCTTGTCCATGTTTTGGTTCTATGCAGGGAATTACAAACTGCATCACAAAAATATTTTGAATTTCAAAAATGTTATATATTTCAGTAATTAAATTCAAAACAGGAAACTCGTATATTGTATAGATTCATTACACACAGGGTAGTATTGTATTTATCGGGGTATACCGCGCACTTTTCCCCCCTGAAAATAGGGGGAAAATCACGGGTGCGCACTATACGCCGATAGTGTACCTTGGGCTCGGAGGGGAAGGAGGGGGACGAGCGCCTCCGGAATTCACGAGCCGTCTCTCCTGTTTACTCGGCTCTAACGTCACACACAGTCCCGCTTCCGCCACCGGCATTGGACCAGTGTTCTATCAGGAGCTGGTCCAATGCCAATGGCGGATGCGGGACTGTGTATGTGACTGCCGCCGAATGAACAGGAGATGACGGCTCTGTGATTCCCTCACTCCACGAGAGAAGGTGAGGCTGCAAATGGGCACATAAGCTGCATCTAGGCAAATAAAACTTAGGGGCATTTAGGCTGGAGCTGGGGCACATAGGCTGCATTTAGGCTGGAGCTGGGGCATTTAGGCTGGAGCTGGGGCACATAGGCTGCATTTAGGCACACTGACCACAAAATTTAAAAAAGTTTTTTCCTGAAACTTCCCTCTGAAATTGGGGTGCGCGTTATACGCTGATTCGGTAATTTAAGCATTGCTTTTCATTTTGGTTATGGCTTACAGCTAGTGAAAGTTCTGTATCTCAGAAAATGTGAATATTAAAAAGCATACTATAATGCACTCAATACTTGATCGGGGCTCCTTTTGCATGAATTACTGCATCAATGCGGCGTGGCATGGAGGCTATCCGTCTGTGGCACTGCTGAGGTGTTATGGAATCCCAGGATGCTATGATAGTGGCCTTCAGCTCATCTGCATTGCTGGGCCTGGTGTCTTCCTCTTGACAATACCCCACAGATTCTCTATGGGGTTTGGGTCAGGTGAGTTTGCTGACCAATCAAGCACAGTGATATCATGATCATTAAACCAGGTATTGGTACTTTTGGCAATGTGGGCAGGCGTTAAGTCCTGTTGAAAAATTAAATCAGCATCTCCATATAGCTGGCCAGCAAAGGATAGTATGCAGTGCTCTAGAACAGGCGTCTCCAACCTCTGGGCAGCAGACCGGTGCCAGTCCATGGCCTGTTGCTGTCCGGTCCGCACAGCAGGAGATGGGCGGCGACCGTGGTCCGCACTGAGCTATCACAGATGTGATCCCTGCTCGACTCAGGCTCCTTGGCCATGGTGTGTGTCCTCTTTCTGGCTCCTCCTCCCTAACAGCCTACAATGTCCAATCAGCAGTGCAGGAGAGCTGCAGATCGGCATGACTGACCTCGTTGGATGGACGGTTAAGCCGGGAGAGGACATGCAGACAGATTACTGCCTCTGTCCTGCTAAGGTACGAGTCCTGCGCATTGCAGGCAAGCCAGACATTAGAATGGGGAAGTGCGGAGCTTTTTTTAAGTCTCTGGCACTAGCCTTGTTCTCACCACTATCTACTGCCCTGACAGTGCAGCTGAGCAAATCCAGCATCTCTCCACAGCTCTCCCTGCCCTTGCATTCACTGCTGAAGGAAATTCACAGCATTTACCGTATTTATCTTCATATAGCACGCCCCCGCGTATAGCGCGCACCCCCAACCTGGAAGGGAAATTTCAGGAAAAAAGGAAAATACTTAGTTTGAATGCCCCTTGTCGGTGTCTTGCCCGGCGTCCGTCGACGGCCTTGTCCGGTCCGGCGTCCGTCTGCGGCCCTGGTGGTGTCCTCCCCGCTTCTCCCGCGCTGTTTCTGAGTCGATTCCCGCGCTGTATTTGAACGCCGACATATACCGAGCGCAGTACACTCGGGCACGCTCGGCTCCTTTCGCATAAAGGCTAGGAGGCGGCACAGGGCTTGATCGCGAGGGGAGCAGAGTCTGGCCGAGTGTACTGCGCTCGGTGTATGTCGGCGGTGCGGCGTTCAAAGACAGCGCGGGGAACGGCGTTTATTACGCACCCACGATTGGGGAAAAAAGTGCGAGTATACACCGGTACATCGTTCATGTCAGTGAGTGATGCTCTCCTTTTGAACTGCAGCAGCTCAAAGGAGAGCCATTGGGAACCGATGTCCTGCTCTAAATCTTGCCAGTGCCATAACAGAAAAGCAGAATAGCGGAGGGTGAGGGGTGAGCTGCGACTGGTGGGGTGAAGAAGTGAGGGATAGGTGTTGCTGGGGTAGATTTTTACTTGGTAGGGACAGCACAGTATACGTACAGAATAGCATACGTCATTGGTTTAGCAATGTCCCTTTAACTCTCTGTAAAAATGTCACACCCACTTGACACAGACGACATCACTACTTTTTAAAGTTATCAAAATTAAAAGAAAAATGGTTTAAATATATCACTCTGTGTGTGTGTAATGATTCGATAGAATAGGAGTTTCACACTTTGAATAAAATTATGGAAATTTATATACATATATAGTATATAGTGTAACTTTTATTGTAAACTTTAATTATGCAGCACCTTGAAGCTGTTTTTTTTTTTTTTTTTTTTTATGTGGAGCTTCACTTTAAAAGGGAAGTACCTTTTTGAAGGACTCGTCCCCCCCCTCCTCTTGAACAATTGCCACTTGGGGGGGCGGCCAGGCAAAACAATTAGTTCAGACACCAAGGTTGCCGACGTTTTAGAGGCTAAATGCGGTAACACGCGTTTAGCAGCATTTCGTTTATAGACTTTTTTCGTTTTTGGGCATTTATAAAAAATAAAAATGTCTTCTTGAAACTCTTATAAACACAAATGCGGAAAAACGCTGCTAAACACAGCATGTAAATGTGGCAATTCCTGAGAGGAATTTTAAGGCTTCATGTACACGGGACGTCTTTACAACCTCTCCTGGACTATTTAACTTGACAGATAGTAACCGACATTTAAAACGTCCGTTTTGCCACGTTTGCATTTACAAGCAGTTACAGCGTTCAAATGCCTCTGAACATCCATCTGAACCCAATTTTTTTTTTTTCCTTACCAAAAAAGGCTTCCAAACTCAACTGCCTAGAAATGACCCTGTGTACATGTACCGATAAGATAACAGAGTTCAGGAGCAGTTGAAGAAAACGCTCAACTGCTCCTAAGGCCTCATGTAAACTGCTGCTGGTAAATGGACGTTTAGGAGCAGTTAAAAAAAATGCCCAACTGCTCCTAAACGTCCGTTTACCAGCAGCAGTTTACATGAGGCCTTAGGAGCAGTTGGGCGTTTTCTTCAACTGCTCCTGAACTCTACTGTTATCTTATCGGTATATGTACACGGGGTCATTTAGTCGTTTCGAGGCAGTTGAGTTTAGAGGCTTTTATTGGAACACAAAAAAAGGTTCAGGGGCATTTCAAGCACTAAACGTGGTAACTCGCGTTAAGCTGCGTTTTGTTTACAGGCGTTTTCATTTTTGGCTAATTTAAGTTTTTTTTTTGTTTTTTTTTAACGCAAATGCAGCAAAACGGATGTTCCAAACATGGGTTACGATCTGTCAAGTTAAGGCTTCATGTACACGGACGTTTTTACAACCTCTCCTGAACTATTTAACTTGATAGATAGTAACCCATTATATATAATTTTTAAATGGCGAAAAACGCTTATAAACGAAAGGCTGCTAAATGCGGATACCACGTTTTTAGCTGCGTTTAGAACAGTTTGGCGTCTGAAACTTCGGCTTCTGAATTCTTTTTTTTTTTTCTCTTATCGTCCATAGACAGACACAGCTGCTTAAATCTTGACAAGTGGGTTATGTTCCTGTTCACAGAAGAGGACTAGGCAGAAATAAGTTAGATAATTAAATACGTTTCTTTAACAGAGTTGAACAGCCCCGCCCAGGGGGCGGTCCCTCCAGACAGAACCCTCCTCCCTGCAGTATGCACCCTAAGTTTTGTTCTGCCTAGCAAAGGAGGACGTATGGCTCCCTTTGAGTCCAGCGCCCTGAGAATTTTTTTATTTTATTTTCTTTTTTCTTGAAAGAATATTCTATCAACTGTCGCCTGAGACACAGGCTGGATATATAGATCCTTGTAGTCTACTCAGTCCGGCCAGCGAGCGTGAGCACACCTTCGCAAAGAGGCTGGGTCTGCCACGACATAACCCATGACTCCTGGGGTGGCCGGTGAGCTTTGCTCCGAGGTCCACATATGACTGGGCTGTGGTGTTGTCTGACTCACAGTGGACCGGGCCGACAGCTACCTCCATTGCGGTTGTAGGCCTGTCAGAAATGCGTTTGTAAGTCCTCGCTTGAACGGGTAAGTACAGTCCCTCCCGCTTAGGTGGGTTGGTACGGCTGGACATTCTTGGGGTTCGGGAGTCCTATCCTCCCTTCCCTGCTCCTTTTCCCTCTGCTTCATTATATTACTGCTGTCAGGAGGGGGCGAGGCCACCTTACTGAGGGGACTGAGCGTCTTTTTTTACTACTGGGGGTCTTTTTCAAAGAGTTTGGACACTGTTTAGCCTCTTTAGGCTTTCACTGTTCAAAATGCTGCGTTTTGGCAGCACTGGTGCCATTTTTTTGGGTGATTTTCAGTTACTGTTGAAAATCACATTGGCGGCCATTTTGTTGTAGCTGCGCTATGGCACAGGTTAGTATTGCAGTCAGCCATCTTCCTGTGGCCACGTCAGGCTCTCTATGCAGCGTTCGGCCATCTTGGCTGAGTCCTCGACCTCTAGTGCTGGTTCCTACGGCGCGCAGCACATGTCTCCTCACGAATTGCCTCACAGTTTACCTCAGTTTACCTCGCGGTTTTTCCTCCTAACACACGCTGTGTACTGAGGGCGGGCAGCGGCGCTGTGCAGTCTTCTCCTGTGATGGCGAGTCCCCTGGGTAACCACCACGTTCAGCGCAGCAAGAGGGTGTGTTTTCAGTCTAGCCTGAATAGGGCCCTGGGAGCTTCTGAAATGGAGTCAGTCTCTGGTTCTTCCCCAAACATGCCTGAGGTGGCACCTGGGATTCCCACAGATGCTTTGTCAGTAGTACTGGAAACCTTTGTTGCCAGGGTGGGAGCGGAGTGCGGACGTGAGGGGGGTATAAGCGCCCCCTCCCCCGCTATCCCCTGGGGAATGCTCTGTTTCAGACCAGGACCTGGCTGCTGCTCGGGTCCCCTGGTTCTGTTTTATCTGGAGACGTGGATGGTGGTGTAGTGGTCACAGGTTTAAATCTGGACTCAAACACCAAACTGCCTGGAGTTTGCATGCTCTCTCCCTATGTCTGCGTGGGTTTTCTCCGGGTAATGTGGTTTCCTCCCACACGCCTATGACGTGTGTAGAGCACTTGTCAGTGCGCTTTATGGAGCTCCCTCATGCTATCTGTGCAGCGGAGGTTTCCTCTGAGGGCTCGGTCTTTTTTGTGCAAATCAGACCGCTCTGTGAAAGCTTTTCCTTATTTCTTTTTTTTCTTTTGACTAGTTCATTAATAAGGAATGGGAAATACTGCAGAAGGTTTTTTTAGTTCCTCAGCCCCTGGGGTTTTCCCTCTTTTGAGGAGAGTTTAAAAAAATTCTCCTCAGGTTGTGGTGCCCGGTTGAAAAGGGGGGTGGCTTTCAGGGACCTTACTGATAGGATGTCCGAGGCGCTGACCCACTCCATGTTTACCATGCTGGGGTATGCATTGTGACCTGTTGTGGCCACAACCTTGGTGTCTGACACTCTCTGAATGGGCAAGGTTTTGCACCAGACTGTGGATGAGCACCAGATCCCTCCCTAAATTGTTAGACTGGCCGACCAGTTGGTCCAGGGCCTTATATATGTCTGTGATGCTACACGGGGTATCCTTGATGTCCAGAGCCTCTGTTTCGGTGGTGGTTTTGCGCCGCCTGATTTGGCTGAAATGCTGGCCTGCTGACCTAGCATCTTAAAATGCCCTGACTGTTTTACCCTTCAGAGGTGGGAGTTTTTTTGGTAACTCGTTGGATGACATTATCAAGAATGTCACTGGGGGTGAGAGCACTCTCCTTTCTGTCCACCAGGGGAAAGGAGCCGCGCCGTGGGCCAGGCAATTTATTCCCCGCTCAGAAACGGTATTTTTGCGTCGGTCAGGGCTCGCGGGTTGACCCTCCTAGGCCGACTAAAGGCTCAACTGGGGGACTAAAACGTCCCTGGGTGCGTAAGCCGAACATGCCGGCACCCTATCCTGCCAATGTATGCCCGTCTCTTAGGTGGGGGCACAGCTTTGCAGGTTCACAGCTCGGTGAACCTCCCTGCTCGCCGACCAGTAGGTCTCTTCTGAGTATTACATAGGGTTCCGTCCTATCCACCGGACAGATTTTTTTTTTCCCTAAAGTCTCCCTTTGTTGGGCTCGTCGGTCTGCCCTGGGGCAGTGTGGGACTTGCTAGCTGCGGGGTAATTTTACCTGTCCTGCAGGACGAGAGGCTTGAGGGATTCTATTCGAATCTGTTCTTGGTCCCAAAAGATGGACGGGGGCCTTTAACGATGGGTATATTGTTGTTATGGCCATTATTTCGGTGGTAGCTGCGCTCCATCCGGGGGATTTTCTGGCGTCCTTGGACATCAAGGACGCATACATGCATGTCCCATTTTTGCGCAAGTCTCAGATTTCTGTGCTTCGCGATTGGGGATGCCCACTGTCAGTTTGTGGCCCTTCCTTTTGATCTAGCGTCGGCACCAAGAGTTTTCACCAGGGTGCTCGCACTTATCCTAGCTTTGCTGGGACAGGGAGGCTTTGCCATCATGGGCTACTTAGTCGCCCTTTTTCTGAGAGCAGATTCTGGCTCAGAATTGGTGGAGGATGTGTCTATAGCCCTTGTGCACCCTCCAAAAATTTGGGTGGGTGTTTAAACATTTTGAGGTCGGTCCTGGTTCCGACTCGGCGTTTGGAGTACCTAGGGTTGATCCGGACTCCTCGTGGCAAAGGTTTTTCTTCCCCTGGAGAAATTGCATACTCTTCAGTCTACAGTGAAGGTGTTGGCATCACGCAATCGGTCATCTCTCCGTTTTTGCATGCGTGTTTTGGGCCTGTTGGTAGCCTCCTTTGAGGCGGTACCGTATGCCCAGTTCCACACTCGTGTTTTCCAGTGGGAGATACTGTCAAAGTGGCACAAATCTCTTTTGTCTCTGGATCATCAGATCTGGTGAGCCACCTAGTCAGTCTTTCTGAATTGGTCGCTGAGATGCCCGACTTCGGTTCAGGAATTAGTTTCTTCCCATCCAATGGACGGTGATTACGACCGACGCCAGCCTCACGGGTTGAGGGGGGCGCCTGGCGGGTCCAGTCTGCCCAGGGTCGCTGGACACTAGTGGACTCCTGTCTACCGATCAATGTCCTAGTACTTTGGCCGATCAGGCTATACCTCTCCTCGTGGTCGAGTAGGTTGAAGGGTCGCCCGATGTGGATTCGGTCTGCCATCAGGTGTACTGGCAGGCGGACTACCGAAGTCACCAGATGCTGGACCAGGGCGACTGGTCTCTGTACTTGGAGGTGTTTCAGCTCCCTTGCAGGACGTGAGACTCCCGTCACATGGATCTCCTGCCCGCTCATCTCGACCACAAGGTGTCAAGTTCGTGGCCAAGTCTAGTGATCTCTGTACGGACACGTCACACGTGTTGGTGGCCCGGTGGGGTCTGTATCGGCTACTTTATGCCTTTCCTCCATTGTAGTTGCTTCCTTGGCTGCTCCACAGATTGGAGGCCAAGGGGATCCAGATTCTAATCGCTCCAGATTGTCCTTGGCGTCCTTGGTATGCCGGTGTCTGGTGGCGGAAGTAACCTGGCGGTTGCCAGGGCGGGAGGACCTTCTGTCTCAAGGTCCCATACTAACTCCGGTGGTACAGTCGCTGGCTTGCACGACATGGCAATTGAAAGCCAGGTTTTAAGAGACCAGGGTCTGTCCGACTTGGTCATCTCACCCATGCTGAAAGCAAGGTAGTCTCCTTCCAGGAGGATTTACCATCACACCTGAAAGGCCTCGTACTCATCGACCACCATTTCTCGGTGGATCAGGCAGACCGTCATACAGGCCTATGCTCTTAGGGGACAGGCACTCCCTTTCCGGTCACGGCACTTTCGACCAGGGCAATTGGTGCTTCCTGGGTTTTCCGACATCATGCGTCTGTCTCACAGGTGTGCGGGGCAGCGACTTGGTCGTCTGTTCACACTTTTTCCAGAGTTTACATGGTTGCTGTGAGTGCATCTTCCGATGCTTCTTTTGGCCGCTTGGTTTTGCAGGCGGCTGTTTAATGTTGCTCCTCCTCTTTTGAGGAGCTCTGCTTGTTTTGGGGTGGAGTTAAAATTGGTTTTACTGATACTGTTCCCACCCCTTGTTTTTGATACTGCTTGGGGACATCCCACTTGTCAAGATTTAAGGAGCTGTGTTCGTCCATGGACGATAAGAGAAAATAGGATTTTTTGTACTCACCGTAAAATCCTTTTCTCTGACGTCCATGGATGGACACAGTACCCACCCCTCCTGTTTAGGTTTGTACTGCTTGTTACGAACTGAGGCTGCATACTGCAGGGAGGATGGTTATGTCTGGAGGGACCGCCCCCTGGGCGGGGCTGTTCAACGCTGTTAAAGTACCATGTATTTAATTATCTAACATGTTTCTGCCTAGTTTTCTCCTGTG
The DNA here is from genome assembly GCF_905171775.1 of Rana temporaria. Classification (NCBI taxonomy): domain Eukaryota; kingdom Metazoa; phylum Chordata; class Amphibia; order Anura; family Ranidae; genus Rana; species Rana temporaria. The sequence goes on along the minus strand of NC_053492.1, from coordinate 201,469,575 downwards.
AACGGGAACATAACCCACTTGTCAAGATTTAAGGAGCCGTGTCCGTCCATGGACATCGGAGAAAAAGATTTTACGGGGAGTACAAAAAATCCTATTATGTTTGCCTTCAAAAAAGTCCTATGTACATGTACACATAAGGCCCCATGCACACGGAAGGCTGTTATACTCGCGTTCAGAGGCAGTTAGACACCTTTTTTTAACTGCCCCTGAACTTATTCAGTGTTATCCTATGTGTCCATCTACACAGTCTCGTTTTATTGCCGTTTATATGCAGTTGCGTTTACCCTGGTTTTTTCTGTATCCAAAAAATGGGTTCAGGCACAAAAATGTCCACGTTTCAGACGCTAAACGCAGTACCAGCGTTTTGCCGCGATTTAGTTTATAAGCGTTTTTAAAGGTGACCTATTTTTTTATATTAGAAATCTCAAAAATGATGGCAAATGATGAAAAACCATTAAAAATATAAAAAAAAAACGAATTGCTTGCATTATGGACAATCCACAACTTGTGGCAAGTGGACAATCCACAGCTTTTGGCAAGTGACACGCTAAATACAAGTACACTGCTGCTCTCTCAGCTGTTAATCACTTACAAAATGGCATACATGGTTAAATAATACTGTTTTTTGAGCTTAGGGAGGGTTTTATGATGTTTAACTAAACACTTATAGACGCAAACGCAGCTAAAATCGCGGCAAAACAGGCATTTCTAACTGCCGGTTTTAGCCTTTAAAAACATGCGTTCAGTAGAGTTTGCACCGGCGTTCCGTGTGCATGGGGCCCAAAATGACATTGAATGAGTTCAAAAGTGTCCACCTGCCTCTGAATGTCCATTTACCAGCAGCAGTGTACATGAGGCCTTGCATTTCAAGATGAGAGATTTTGGAGTATGACAGATGGATGCTGGAAGCTAATTCTTTTTAAACCCCGACACCAGGCATAAGTAGAAAATTGATATAAGGATATACTGTTGGCTACAAAAAGTGTGCGTGGGAAAATGCCAACATATTGCAACCTTTTGTAGGGTTCCTTTTAATGCTTCATTTTTGCTCACTTTTGTAAAATTTAGATGCCAAGACAGAAAATACTGGAAGAAAAGCACCCTGTAACAGTGCCACAACAGATGATTGCCTTCAGAAGACTGCAAAGGTAAATTGTTTGATCTTTTTAACACATATGGTTTGGGGGGGGGGTACTAAAACTGGAGCAGTTGTAAATCTTAATCGGCTTCTACCTTCTGCTCGTTCAGTTTAATTAGAACTATAGGAAACTTTTTTATTTTCCATTTGGAGCAAGGGAGGGTTATAACCCCTGTCGATTTCCGATTTGGAATCGGATTCCAAAAAAAGATGGGGAGAGAAAAATCTATGCAAATTAAAAAATTCCTTGAGGGACCCCCTGGTTACCAGAACTATCTTCCCCATTGTAAGATTTCCCCTTTATTCTGGGGACAATCCAAAAAATTTTTTTTTTTTTTTTTTACTTACGTTTTCAGTGATGCTGGTAAATCTCCCCAGTGGGGGCACAGATGGCAGGGGAGATTGCTTTACTAGCATTGGATTGTACAGCGGCTCTGACTGGAGTTGTCAGTTCTATTTTTTACAGAAAATTACGAATGGTGTGTAATAGGCTTTAGGCTAGATTTAAACTAGGCACAGCTCTGAAAAGAAATCGGTAGTGGATATCTTTACATAGTGCAGCTGCTGTCAGGTGTTCAGGATGTGAGCCTGCCAACTACTGAATGCCTTTTTTGGTTTATATTGGGGCTAATGCACCGCAACTAATAAAGCAAATTGCAGCATGGCCCCATTGACTTCAAAGTATATATGAACCCCTACCTTGTAAAACAACATATTCAGTTAAAAATATAAATTAAAGGTAAAAATGTGTGTCTACACATAACGGGGGAAGAGTGCCCCCTTCCCCCGTTATCCCCTGGGGAATGCTCTGTTATGGAGCCATGGACCATGTTCACCATGCTGGGGTCTGACTTGCGGCCTTTGTGGCTACTACTCTGGGGTCTCAGTCGGCGCTGACGCCATTTTATGGGAGGTGTTTCAATTACATTGAAAACTCCCATTGGTGGCCATTTTGTCGTAGCCGCGCTATGACGCAGCTTACATTGCGGTCCACCATTTTCCTGTGTCCGCGTTCTGAACGCTTGGCGGCCATCTTGGAGTAGTCCTGACTCCTAGTGCTGTTGACAACTCACGGAGTGAGCATTTTGCACCAGACAGTGGAGGAGCACCGACTCTCTCCCGAAGTTATTAGGCTAGCGGACCAGCTGGTCCAGGGCCTCATATAGGTCTGTGATGCTTCATTGAATGCTGCGCCCTTGTTATCTAGGGCTTCTCTTTCAGAATGGTTTTATGCACACGGTGGTGTAGTGGTTAACTCCATTACTTGGCAGCAAGAGAGTTACATAGTTACATAGTTAGTCAGGTTGAAAAAAGACACAAGTCCATCCAGTTCAACCACAAAAAAATAAACAAACAAAATGAAAAACACAATACAATCCCATACACCCAACTCCATACCCACAGTTGATCCAGAGGAAGGCAAAAAACCCCAGCAGAGCAAAGTCATTGGTTCAAATCTGGACACTGACGCCAATCTGCCTGGAGCTTGCATTGTCGCTTCCTGTGTCTGCGTGGGTTCCTCTGGGTACTCCGGTTTCCTCCAAAGGAAACTATGTGTGTGTATTTAGGGGCAACCCTCCCAGGCCGTCAAAGGCCCAGCTGGGGGACTAATCCTTCCCTGGGTGCGTAAGCAGATGACGCCGGCACCCAAATCCTGCCAATGTATGTAGCCTTCCCTCCCTGTCTCTAGGTGGGAGGGGTGGCTTGCAGGTTCACAATTCGGTGAAACCTCCCTGCTCTCCGACCAGTGGGTCTGCGAGATGGTCTCTTCGGAGTACTAGATAGGGTTTCCTCCTATCCACATAACAAAGTTCTTTCCTCGTGTCTTCCTCTCCCGGCCCGTCGGTCTGCCTTGGGCAGTGTGGGACTTGCTAAGCTGCGGGGTAATTTTACCTTTCCTGCAGGACGAGAGGTTTGGGGTTTTCTATGGGCCTCAGGCCCTAAATACCTTTTTGTGAACGTTGGGTAGTTCCGCATGGAATCCATTCGTTCGGTGGTAGCTGCGCTCCATCCGGGGGACATCCTGGCGTCCTCGGACATCAGGGATGCATACATGCATGTCCCGTTTTGCGCATGTCAGTGTTTTTTTTTTTTTTTTCTGTGCTTCGTGATGAGAGAAGGTCTCTGTCAGCCTGTGGCCCTCTTTTTTGATCTGGCGTCAGCACCATGTGTTTTCAGCTGGGATTTCGCACTTATCCTATCTTTGTTGGGACAGCGAGGCTTTACCTTATTGGCTACTTGGACGACTTTCTTCTGAGAGCAGCTTCTGTCTCAGACCTAGTAGATGTGTTATCTGGGCATGCTAGGTTCCGACTCAGTGTTGGAGTATCTAGGGTTGATCCGGAATCCTCGTGGCAAAGGTCCTTCTTCCCCTGGAGAAATTGCAGACTCTTCAGTCTGCGGTGAAGGTATTGGCATCACGCAATAGGTCTTCTCTCCGAGATCCTGCTGGTCCGGGGCCTGTGGGTAGCCTCCTTTCGAGGCGGTACTGTATGCCCAGTTCCACACTCGGGTTTTCCAGGGGAAATACTGTCCAGGTGGTAAAAATCTCTCTAAAAATCATCAGATTCCGGTGCGCCACCTAGTCAGAGTCTCTCTGAGTTGGTGACGGAGATCCCCGACTCTTCAGTCTGGGAAGTTGTTTCTTCCTTTCAGTGGTCGGTGTTTACGATGGATGCCAGTTTCACGGGTTGTGAACCTGGGTGGTCCAGTTGGCCCTGAGTCGCTGGACTTGTGTGGACCTACAGCCACACCTCCCTGAATGTGCCCGCTCTCGTCTGGTCTCGGTAGCTACCCAGGGTCGGGCCTGGCTAGTGCCTGGGTGGGACACTGCCTGGGAATACCAGGTGCTGTGTACCGTTCATTGTCCTACTATTTTAGGCGATCAGGCTATGCTTCTCCTCGTGGTCGAGGAGTTTGCAAGGTTGTCCGATCTGGTTTCAGCCGGACAACGCCACGGCCGTGGCTTCATTTTACCATCAGGTATACCGGCAGGCGGACTACTGGAGTCGCCAGATGCTGGACCAGGGCGACTGGTCTTTGTGCTTGGGGTGTTTCGGCTCCCTTGCAGGAGGTGAGCCTCACAGGGCATGGATCTCCTGGCCGCTCGTCTCCACCGCAAGGGTGTCGAAGTTAGTGGCCAGGTCTAGTGCTCTGGTACAGACGCATAAGTCGTGCTGGTGGTCCTGTGGGGTCTGTATCTGCGACTTTTTGCCGTTCCTCCATTGTAGTTGCTTACTCGGCTGCTCCACATTGGAGGCTGAGGAGATCCCAATGATTCTAATCGCTCCAGATTGACCTTGGCGTCCTTGGTGCGCCGATATCGAGCTCCTGGTAGCGGAGGTACCCTGGTGGTTGCCAGGGCGGGAGGTCCCTTTGTCTAGAGGTCCCATACTTCCTCCTGTTGTACAGTCACTAACTTGCTCAACATGGCTATTGGAAGCCAGACTTTGTGACCGGGGTCTGTCCGACTCGGTCATCTCAGCAATGCTGAGGGCACGGTAGTCTTCCGGAGGATCTACCGTTGCACCTGGCAGGCCTACATCTCTTGGTGCGAAGGGATGGAGTGATGTACTCAGTGTCCAGGGTCCTGCTGTTTTTACAGCTTGGAGTGGATTTAAAAATTGCTTAAAGCACCGTTTGGGGGCAGATTTCAGCCATGGCTGTGTTCTTTCAGTGGCCTTTTTGTGGGCCTTTCCCTGGTGGGTCCCTTTTTGTGTCCAGGGGGTTTGTCATATACTTTCCCCTCTTGGCCCATCTCTTCCCCCATGAGTTTTGACTCTGGTGCTCTTTGTTCTTTAGGAACCTTCCTTTTTGTAAACTTTAGAGAGATTTTCTCTTGACACTATCTCAGAAGGTGACCCCTTTAGTGGCTTTTACCTCTGTTAAAGGGGTTTCTGAGTTGGCGGTCTTGTCTTGCAAGCCGCCATGCTTGATCCTCCATAAGGATTAGGTGGTGGTGCGCCCGCGACCTTCCCTTCTTCTGAAGGTGGTTTTGGCCTTTCGCCAGAATAAGGACATTGTTCTTCCATCCTTCTGTCCTCGCCGGCACATTCTACAGAGGTTGCCTTTTATACTTTAGGTGTGGTACGCGCTTTGCGGGTGTACCAGCCTGCTATGGCTCAATTTCTGAGTTCTGACTGTCTTTTGTGTTGGTGTCTGGTCCACAAAAGGACCTGGCGGTCTCGTCGACCATTTCTCAGTGGATCAGGCAGGCTGTCATACAGGCCTATGCTCTTAAAGGGCAGGCCCCCCTTTCCGGTCACGGCACTTTCGACCAGGGCAATTGGTGCTTCCTGTTTTTTTTTCCAACATCATGCTTTGGTCTCACAGGTGTAAACCTATTCGCCAGCACACCGAGGATCATTTAGAAAAACATCCAAATATTCTTTAATGCATAGAAACGATCAAAAACAGCAACGTTTCGGGGTCGCACAGGACCTCTTCGTCAGGCAAATATTTTTGAGACTGTCTCACAGGTGTGTCACACTTTTTCCAGAATTTTCATGGTTACTGTGAGTGCATCTTCTGATGATTTTTTCGGCCGCTAGTTTTTGCACCTCCTCCGTTGAGGAGCTCTGCTTCTTTTGGGGGTGAAGTTAAAATTGGTTTTACTGATATATTTCCCACCCCTCGTTTTTTACATTGCTTGGGGACGTCCCACTTGTCAAGAATTAAGGAGCTGTGTCCATTCATGGACGATAAGAGAAAATAGGATTTTTTGTACTCGCCGTAAAATCCATTTCTCTGAGTCCATGGACGGACACAGCACCCACCCCTCCCTTTCTAGTTTGGTACTGCTTGTTACAAACTACAAACATGCTGCAGTGAGGAGGGTTATGTCTGGAGGGACCGCCCCCTGGGCGGGGCTGTTCAACTCTGTTCATGTAACATGTATTTAATTATCTTACATGTTTCTGCCTAGTCCTCTCCTGTAAACAGGGAACATAACCCACTTGTCAAGATTTAAGGAGCTGTGTCCGTCCATGGACTCGGAGGAAGGGATTTTACGGTGAGTACAAAAAATCAGATTTTTTTTTTTGTAAAAAAAAATGGTTTAATGAATTAAATAACAAAACAGTAAAGTTATCCCAATTTTTTTTAAAATATGAAAGATGTTACGCCGAGTAAATAGATACCCAACATGTCATGCTTTAAAATTGCGCACACTCATGGAATGTCGCCTTCATTACTTAATCTCCATAGGCGACTTTTTAAAAGTTTTACAGGTTACCAGTTTAGAGTTACAGAGGAGGTCTAGTGCTAGTTGCACACGCTCTAACGCACGTGGCGACACCTCACGTGTGGTTTGAACGACCTTTACATACGTGGGCGGGACTTGCGTGTGCGTTCGCTTCTGAGCGTGAGCTACCGGGGACAAGGGCGTTTTTTTTTTTTTACACTTTTTTTATTTTTTTATTTTTATATTTTTTTCGATTGCTTTTATTCCTATTACAAGGAATGTAAACATCCCTTGTAATAGAAATAGTGTGTGACAGGTCCTCTTTAAGGAGAGATACGTGGTCAATAAGACCCCACATCTCTCCTCCAGGCTGGAAAGCATGAGATCGTGAAAAAAAATTCACAGATTTCATTCTTACTAGCCGCCATTGCGGTTTGTTTACGGGTACATGACGTCATCACATCGCGACCGGGCCTCCGGTCATAGAGATGACTGGTGACCATCTGGTCACCAGTCATCTCTATGCCTCCTATCCGTCACACCGCGACCATCTCTGCGGGCCCTAGATGGCACGGGAGAGCCCGGAGAAGCACCGGATGGCGGCAGGAGGGGGGTGGTCCCCTCCCGCCGCCTATAAGAGCGATCAAGCGGTGGAACCGCCGCTATGATCATTCTTATGGTGCGCAGGATCGCCGCCGCAACAAAATGATATTTGAATGATGCCCCTAGGTGCAGGCATCATTCAAATATCACCGCACAAAGTACAGGACGTCATATGACGTCCACCCGGGATAAGAGATCCCCTTTTTGGACGTCATATGGCGGTGTGCGGTATTGAAGTGGTGGTTAAGGTAGTGCATTGTTGGTTCACTTACCTTTTCCTTTGATTTCCCTTTTAAATGTTTTTTTTTCTTTGTCAGAATTTCTCACTTCCTTTTTCTCCTCAGTAAGCTTGCCCCCATCATCCGAGCTCTTCTGGCTGGGGGTTAGTCAGCATGCTCACCCCCTCCCTTGGGACTACATCCCTGCAGGGAGACGCTGTGAACCACAGTGTCTGCCCGGTCTGTGCCACCCATTCAGGTGGTCTCCGTGCCAGCACCGCTACCACCCTACCGCCATCTGTCTCCAGTGCAGGGAGAGTTACAGATCATCGGGATGACTCTAAAAAAATGTTTTTGGAAAAAAGTTGATAAACTTTGAAAAAACTTATTTTTTTTAGTGGTGGCTGTATTTTCTTTCCCTTTTTTTTTTAATGCTTTTTTAGGCTTTTATTCATTTTTTTTTATTTTATCCAGCCAGTAACACACAAACGCACACATTCTGTCTTAGTGTCTACACTTGAAGGTGCAGTGGCGACACACCATTGGACAGCATCATTGTCAATCTGGGGAGAGAGTAGTGTTAGATGTACTAGCAGACATGATTTGGCTAACAAGTTAAATCCAAATTAAAGGTGAAAAAACATCTGATGATTGCCGGCCCCCCCCGTTTATTATTTACATGAGCCCTCGAAAGTCCCACGTCTTGAACGAGCAGGCTTCTCTGCTCATTCATTGGATGATTGATAGCAGCGCAGCTATGGGCTCCAGCTGCTGTCAATCAAACCAATGATGCTGTGCGCCGTGGTCTAGGCCGAGTGATGCAGTCAGCGACTATAGCCGCCGGCTGTTTCACGGGAGCGCGCCCGCAAGCCAACCCCTTTGGGAGAGAGCTTCCCATGAAGGGGGCTAGCTGATACGAGGAGGAGCTCAGACAGCCGCCGAAGGACCCCAGAAGTCCAGGATCAGAGCCACTCTGTGCAAAACAAGCTGCACAGTGGAGGCAAGTATGACATGTATGTTTTAAAAAAAAAAGATCCTTTACAACCCCTTTAAGGTTAAAAAAAAAAATCACCTGTATGCAGCTCCCCCAGCCCCCCTTTATACTTACCTGATCTCGATCCAGTGCTGTGCCAAAGAGCAGTGGCTTTTTTGGTTCTCTCTCTCCTCACTGACGGGCAGCGGGAGGCATTGGCTGCTGCTGTGAATTGCAGCCAGTGAGCAGAGGAAGGCAGGGCTGAGCTGCGCTGGGTGTATCAATAGACACACACAGCATGGCTCAGGAACAAGCTTGCTATGTGCTTACAATTGGCAGTGGGCAGGAGCCAGGAGTGGTTTGTATAAAATGCTAGTTGAAGCCAAAAAAAAATTAAAATTACTATCACTTTAAATGGTTTGTCTAAAACCTTTAGATCTACTTTAATAGACCACATTGCCCAGCGAAAGTGGAGTTAAAGGAAAAACCTTTATTTTGGCTTCAGTAAGGTTATAACCACTCTGTTGGGTTTCTGCCATATGTGTCCCATTGTGGGGAATTTCCTGTCACTACTTGTCCCATATCCAAAACTGGGAGTGAAATTTAAAGTGAGGGAGTCCCTGATTGTCACCAGGGTCAACAGAGCTAGTGTCGTCATTGGAGGATTTGCCATTTATTAGTGTTCTAGAGTCAACTTAAAATAGGGGCACAGACCGTAATAAAAACCTGATCGATGTTTTAATCCCTATTCAATCTATCAAAAAATACAGTAAATAAAAAATTCCTTTGTTATATTTTAAAATCGTAAATTAACAAATTTAGTGTCTCGATCACCAGGTGAAAATGGTATAAACTTAAAACGAATGCAACCACCACTTCTAAGCTTTGGTAGGCAGTATATTCGACTTTTGCATTTGGGTTTAATACTGCTTTAACCACATAGCGACTGCCCCACGCACACGTACTGCAGCAGGGCAGCCGCTCTGTGCCCAATCGTCTACCTAGTACATAATATGACACTAGGGCGTGCCCCCGTGACCCACTCTCCCACTGTGATTGGACACAGCGGAAGCCAGTCGGTGGGTCCAGCGATCGCTCCAGAGATTAGCAGAATGGCGGTCTACCTATGTAAACAAGGCAGATGTTGTTTCAGAAGGGAAGGTAAAGATCTTGTGTTTCTGCCAAGCAGAACACAGATCTCTGCCTTCCCACAGTAAATGCACCCCCCACACAGTTGGCAAGCGCTCCCAGGGAACACATTCAAACTTTTTGATCACCCGTGATGTTAACCCTTTCCCTGTTAGTATCATTAGTACAGTGACCAAGCATGTTTTTAGCACTGATCACTGTATTAGTCACTGATTCCCAACAAAGTTGTCACTTTGTGTCGATTTGTCTGTTGCAATGTCGCAGTCCCGCTATAAGTCGCTGATCGTTGGCATTACAAGTATAAACATTTCAATAAAATATCCCCTAGCTTGTAGACACTAACTTTTGCGCAAATCCAATTAATATATACGCTTTTTTTTTTTTTTTTTTTTTGACCAAAAGTATGTAGCAGAATACATTTTGACCTTAATTTTTTTGAAGACATTTTTTATTGGATGTGTTTTTATAGCCGAAAGTAAAAAAAATATCCAAATTGTCTTTTTATTTTTTGTTTTTATAGTGCAAAAAATTTAAACCGCAGAAAGTATCCAAATACTGCCAAAAGTGAACTCTATTTGTGTGCATAAAAGAACATACATTTTATTTGGGTACTGCGTCACACGGCCACACAATTATCAGTTAAATAACTCTGTGCCGTATAGCAAAAAAATGGCCTGGTCAGGAAGGGCGGTTAATGCTGCATATTACATGCTGTTCATACGTGCTCAGTCACTATCTGATTTCATTTTTGTATTCTGCAAAAAAATGGTTTATTCTGTGGTTCTGTCTCCCCCTCCTGTCCATACCCCTTCTGCAGTTGGGGATTTTGCAGAGCAGTGTTGGCAGCTTATATATAGCACATGCTCAATTTTCAGTGTATTTTTTACCCTGAGCATTTCTTCCCTATCACATCTGAGCAGCCCATGTGACTTGTCACACACGAGGACGTTATGCACTGTAGAAAATAACTCACTCCTTTTCTATACCCACTAACCAGCTAAACACATATTGAGGTGGGATATTGCATCAATACTGGGCTGGAGGAGTGTGATACAACATGTGACTGGCAGAAATCCACCCACATGTTGTTGCCATAACCTTTATAAAGATTTGATTTCAAATGTAGATTTGTATGACAATTTAAAAGTTTGATATTTTTACTCTGCATCCAAAAGCCTTTTTTTTTTTTTGAACATGTGACCAGTAGCAGAAGAATAAAAGCTCCTCCTGCTTATATTTTCCTGCAGACAGGCTGGGGGAGAGCTGGGTCATGACAGCTGTATACAGATTAGGAAAAACATTTTTTTTTTATTAACGTAATTACAGTGCCATCCACATACAGAAAGAGAATGGATAATGTAATGAAACAGTTTTTAGTATCGCTTAAACTTTTTGTTAATTTTAAGTTGTACATTTTGTATTTTTATTATAGGTGGTTTACATTCTAGAGAAAAAACATTCAAGAGCAGCCACAGGGTTCATTAAACCCATGACTGATAAGAATGGGGATCTTGCCAGGAAATTTGCTTTGTTTTCACCGGTGGACCACAGACTTCCACGAATACTTGTGCCCCTTGCTGACTGCCCTGCAGACTTTGTCACCCGACCACAAGATTATGCCAGTACGCTTTTTATCTGCCGCATAACTGCTTGGAGAGAGGACAGCAACTTTGCTGAAGGGTAAGAGTTTAGAGGTTTGTTTCTCTTTTGCCCTGGTGCTTTCTGAAAGCTGTTTAACTTCACATCACATATTTGTAAAATATAAATGAGAAAATGTAAGAAGGGGTATTACCGCGCTACCAAAGGACTTGTGGGAGGGAAACTAAAGGGAAGGGAGGGGGGATGGGAGAGTGGGGAAGAACAGTGAACAAACAAGGGGAGAAAAGGTAAAACTGCTGTGGCACTGCAAGTGTATCAAAACCCAAAATATATGAACAAAAAATAGTGCTGCGCTGTAGGGATAGGAAATAATGGTATACATCTCATAAATACAGTGGTAGATCCAAAAATGAAATTAGTGCATCTAAACAGTGTAACAGTGCACGACTTCAGTGATGCATAGTAACAAATCCAAGGTGGAAACAAAATTTCAGGTGGCAATGGTCCTCACACAAAAAGATATAGGAAAGCACCAATAGCGTAATAACGTAGGAGCAATTTAATAGTATAAAAACAGCTTATACACTGCGTACTCACAAAGGTAGTTTTAAAATACAGCATTTAAAAAACTTCCTGAAGAAGTCACTTGTGAGTGACGAATGCGCGCAAGAGTCCTGTTCAAAGAGGTAGCGGATGTGATGCCAGCGAGTCTGCCACTCGTTTTTTATATGCTGTATTTTAAAACTACCTTTGTGAGCACCCAGTGTATAAGCTGTTTTTATACTATTAAATTGCTCCTACGTTATTACGCAATTGGTGCTTTCCTTTATCTTTCCGTGTGAGGACCATTGCCACCTCCAACGGCCTGAAAGTTTGTTGCTGCACTTATCCATATAGAGTTGTGTTATGCTGTTACCTTACAGCAGTAAGGTAAGGGGACATCTGCACTACTTTTAAGGAATTTGGAACCCTTCCCCGGGCAAGCACTATATGTTTGGACACTTGGCACCAGCACTTTATTACATGCTTTCCAGTAGCGTTCAGCCTGCTGCTCCTGCATGAACACTTATGCTGTTTTCACTGATTATTGTTTTCACTGTTTATATGTTTGCTATCACCACTTGTATAGTTTTGTAGCCTTCTGGCTTTAGCAACGCCCTGCTGTCTTATTCACCTAGCACTATTGTGTTCACCTTGGATTTGTTACTATGCATCACTGAAGTTGTGTACTGTTACACTGTTTAGATGCACTTATTTCATTTTTGGATCTAGCACTGTATTTATAAGATGTATACTATTATTTCCTATCCCTACAGCGCAGCACTATTTTTTATTCATAAATTAGAAAATATTGTAAAGACTTTGGAATATTACTGTCTACAAATTCAGTTGAAGTGCAAGTAATTCTTTAACTTGTTGGGATGATTTGAAATTGGTTATTTTTAATATCAAGTCCTCAGTCTTGTTGCGTTTTTTTTTTTTTTTTTGTGACGTGTTTTTTTTGCCCATAATGCAATTTGAAAGCCTCTAATACAGAGAAGCCAGTAATGCGATGCATCATGTGACTTCACGTTTGTTGTTCAAGATGCACCTATAAGTATAAAATGAAGTGTTAATCCATGGCCCTAATGGCCAGCCATTCTCTATAGCCACTATGTGTGTTTGGCAATATAACCTAAATGTGGCTGGCAGAGGGCCATATACTTTCCAGGTGTAAAGCACCTGTGCAGTCCTTTGCAAGGCTAGTCACCCTGTGTGTTCCTTTTTAGAAATGCTTTTCAATGGCTTAGTGTTTAGTAAGAATGAGAACGGCACTGACTAATCAACCATTTGGATGGAAAGAAGATCTTGAAACACTGGAACCCGACATGCCTGTCACAGCTGAACTTTTAGAATTTGGGAAGAGAGGAAAGAATAATAATTATGGTGATGATGATGATTAGGAAAAGTAAGTGCATCTGACATGCATGTAATTGCTGGGTTAAGGGTTGCACAGAGGAAGCACCTTGGGTGTGGTTAATAAACTGCAGAAAACTGTGCTGAAACTGAGAGAGTCACGATTTGCTAAAATCACTAGAGGAATTCATGGCCTAAATTTTGACTAGTTCATTTAAAGTTTGAGGTTCAGTTTGGGCATCAAAGCTGCAGTCCACAAAACAATAGCGTTTCAAGAGCTACTCTATTTGCGTGATTTCATAAATTCAACGTACCCCTATTAATATTGCTCACTACATTCATGGCTTTACTAAAATAATTGTAGCGTGGGAAATGGGAACACATTTAGTATGTTTTGTGTATGTGGATTTTTTTCTGGTGTGGATTGTACTGTATAGCATGGCCTTCAAATGCACACAATAAATGTATATTGCTCTTTCATCTGCCCTGTTTAAATTACTATATAAAAAAAAAGCAAGAAATGAGTGGCCTAAAATGCATATTATCTACACTGCAGTGTTTATTACTACATTAACTCTTTCACTGCCAGACCACTTCGCAGCCCTTTTTTTTATTATTCTTTTCCAGATTTCATAGTTTAAATGTCACCAAAACTATTTAATTTCTGAAAGCAAAGGACCTGTAAAATAAAAATATGTTAGTATGGATTTTGCAGCTCCCATGATAGTTGTGCAAATATTTAATTAAAAACCTAATTTTCAATACAAATACATTGACATTATTAGTGCTTCTAGACACAACATAATTTACAAATGAACAAACCATTAATTCACAATGTTCAGGCCACACCACCCATTTGAATGAGCCTTTTAACTAGCTTTATATATATATATTCCTAAATAACTTCCTTTACCTTGGGGAAAACCTCCTTCACTTGCCTCATCCTCCCATTTTGCTTTTAAATGTTCATATTTCTTCTGAGAAATCCTCACTTCCTGTTCTTTCTGTAACCTCACACAGTAATGCAAGGCTTTCTCCCTGGTGTGGAGTGTCGTGCTCGCCCCCTCCCTTGGACTACAGGAGAGTCAGGACGCCCTACATTGCCGATAGAGAAATAAGCTGTGTGTTAGTGGGCATCCTGACTCTCCTGTAGTCCAAGGGAGGGGGCGAGCATGACACTCCACACCAGGGAGAAATTGCCACAAAATGTAGCCACTTGACGCTTAGTCCCAGGTGGATGACAGGTGCTTTCTCTCGACCTTTTGCTTTGAGGATTTATTACAGGACGGTCTACACCTGGGATACTGGGTACTCTTTTTGGACTTGATTTTCTCTATACTCCATGCCCTATTCTCTAAATACCCCACAGGAGAAAACCCTCACTTGTAGCTATTGCAGAGACCAGGTGAAGGGGAGGCAATATAAAATCGCAAGTGAACATTCACTCTGCCAAAGGCCCACACTCAGTCTCAGAAGCTTTTGAAAAGTATGAAATACTCATGTTTCAGCTTCCCCGACGACTCTTATGTCTAAAATCATCCTATGTCCACTAGGGAACTTAATTTTGGTTCTTAAATTTCTCCTCTAACCTCTGTCCTGGACATTTTATACATGGGCAACTCCTATCCTCCAATTGATTAGTGGTCACAAATTAATGGGAACAGACACAAGATACTCGGCATCTTTCCAAATAACTGTTCTGCTTTATGACACAATTGAAGGTTTTTATACACTTATATTGTTCGTTTATGGCAACAAAGGGCGTAACATAGGCCGACTAATTCTAATCGGGACTATAAAAAATGCAAACATGTACTGAAAACATTAGTAGGGCAGTGTGCAATACATACAAAATAAAATACAATTATATACATACCGTATTCATCGCGGTATAACGCGCTCTGGCGTATACCGCGCACCCCCCAAAGTGGCCCCCAATCCTGTGGGAAAAAGATTTTTTGTTTTTTTGTACTTACAGTTTTGGTGTCTTGCGCGGCGTCCTTCTGCGGCCTCGTCGGGTCCGGCGTCCTTCTGCGGCCTCGTCGGGTCCGGCGTCCTTCTGCGGCCTCGTCGGGTCCGGCGTCCTTCTGCGGCCTCGTCGGGTCCGGCGTCCTTCTGCGGCCTCGTCGGGTCTGGCGTCCTTCTGCGGCCTCGTCGGGTCCGGCGTCCTTCTGCGGCCTCGTCGGGTCCGGCGTCCTTCTGCGGCCTCGTCGGGTCCGGCGTCCTTCTGCGGCCTCGTCGGGTCCGGCGTCCTTCTGCGGCTTCGGGCGTCCATCTTCGGCGGGTCCGGTGTCCATCTTCGGCGGGTCCGGTGTCCATCTTCGGCGGGTCCGGTGTCCATCTTCGGCGGGTCCGGCGTCCTCCCGCTCGTTTCCCGCCACCCTCCCGCTCGTTTCCCGCCACGACTTTGAATACTGCGCCCGCATATAGCGAGCGCAGTACACTCGTGAATCTTCGGGCAGGCTCGGGCGCCTCTCGCACTGACGTCCTGTACGCTCAGGACGTCAGGACGTCAGTACGAGAGGCGCCGAGACTGCCCGAAGATTCACGAGTGTACTGCGCTCGCTATATGCGGGCGCAGTATTCAAACTCGTGGCGGGTATCGGCGTATATCGCGCACCCACGATTTTGCCCTGATTTTCAGGGCAAAATAGTGCGCGGTATACGCCGATAAATACGGTAACTTACAAATTTCCTTTACACATTCCTTTTGAGAGCATTTGGGATATTCCCTTGCTGACTGACTACTTTCCTGGTCACTCGCTTCTGCATTGCAGTGTCAGAGTTGGCAGCTTTGTTCTCCCTATCTTGTCTTGCACAAAGAGAAGGTGGTTATTTGTCCCTCCCCATACTTCCGTAAGTGATGTCAGTCTTTCATATATGTATACGTTGTTCTTCTCTTATTGTGCCGTAGGGAGTAGTATTGTCCTCCTTGGTTGTGGTCTAGGCGGTTCATATGCATTTTTCCGTTGCGGCCTTCTTCCAGAGATCCAACTTTTTTTTTTTTTTTTTTTTTTTGTGCTCCTAGATTCGAGGAAAGGCATGGAGGCTTCCTCTTCCACTTTTTCCCATTTGGATTTGACAGATTAATGTTTAGAAGTATGCCCTTAAGGATCGGGTTCCTCCCCTTCTTGTTACGGCACATTTCACCAGGGCAATAGTGCCTCCTGGGGCTTTCGACATCAGGCATCTGTGTCTTAGGTTTGCAAGGTGGCGACCTGGTCTGTGCACACTTTTTTACAACCTTGCAAAAAGTAGATGTATTTGCATATTCTACTGAAAGTTTTTTTTGTAGGCTGTGGTTTAGGGTTCCATTGAGCCCCTTTAATAGTAATTATGGTGGTTGGTGTGTTGCTTTTAGGTTTTGTTGGCCCATCCCTCATTGTGGCACTGCTTTAGGATGTCCCAGTCCCAATGATATTTACGCAAAGCTATTCAACCCTGCCAGCAATACCTTGCGCCTAAAACAGTTATTTTGAGGGGGCAGCAAATTTACACTGTTATACAAGCTGTACACTCACTACTTTGTAGCAAAGTGTAATTTCTTGTCACATAAAGATCTAATAAAATATTTTACAAAAATTTGAGGGGTGTACTCACTTTTGTGAGATGCTGTAAATATGTAAAGAGTATTAATGATCCTCTTTAAGTAAACACATATATGGTTGCTCTTTGCTCCTAAAACTTTCCATTTATGGGAGTGTTTATACTATTCTGTATATCTCAAACCATGACCAAGTAAAATCTGGATTCCACCTGTTGACTGCCTTTTTGGATAGGGCAAAGGAGATGACCCTTATAGGAGCAGATTTAAATTTGGTTATCAGGCAGACTCTGGACATCATCGCAATACACAGCCGAAGCACTTTAAAAGAGTTGTATAGGCAGAAGTTTTTTCTCATGCATTTTAAGATCAAAAGCATTGTGTGCAGCAGCCCCCCAATACTTACCTGAGCCCCCTCCTCTGTCCAGCGATGTTAACGAGTCCCTCGGCCATCCGGGGCTCTCCTCCTGATTGTTTGAGAAACAGCAGTTGCACCATTGCCTCCTGAGGCTGTCGGTCATGTAGCCAATCAGAAGAGGGCTGGCCGAACGGCAGCTCGGCTGCCCCCATAGCAAGCTGCTTGCTGTGGGGGCACTCGACAGGAGGGGCTAGGGGCAGCAAAGAATGACCCGAGAAGAGGATCAAAGCTGCCCTGTGCAAAACCAACTGCACAGAGGAGAGGAGCCGTATAGTTTCTCCCTACGAAGTAGGAAAAACAATGACTTCTCTCCTAGTCACTCACATCCCCACACAGTTAAAACATGCTGAGGGAACACACATTTAACCCCTTGATCGCCCCCTAGTGTTAACTCCTTCACTGCCAATGACATTTACATGGAAATCAGTGCATTTTTATAGCTCTGATCGTTGTATAAATGCCATTGGTCCCAAAAAAGTGTCAAGTCTCCTTTCTGTCCTTCGCATTACCATGAAAAATCGCAGATCACTGCCATTACTTTTAAAAAATAATAATGCCAAAAATCTTTCCCATAGTTTGCAGACGCTATAACTCTTGCGCAAACCAATCGATATACGCTTATTGCGTTTTTTTTTTTGTTTACCAAAAATATGTATAAATGTATGTGTGTGTGTGTGTGTGTGGATAGAGGGATGGATAGAGAGAGAGAGAGATGGATGGATAGAGAGAGAGAGATGGATGGATAGAGAGAGATGGATGGATGGATAGAGAGAGATGGATGGATGGATAGAGAGAGATGGATGGATGGATAGAGAGAGATGGATGGATGGATAGAGAGAGATGGATGGATGGATAGAGAGAGATGGATGGATGGATGGATAGAGAGATGGATGGATGGATAGAGAGATGGATGGATGGATGGATAGAGAGAGAGAGAGATGGATGGAGAGAGAGAGATGGATGGAGAGAGAGAGATGGATGGAGAGAGAGAGATGGATGGAGAGAGAGAGAGAGATGGATGGAGAGAGAGAGAGAGAGAGATGGATGGAGAGAGAGAGAGAGAGAGATGGATGGAGAGAGAGAGAGAGAGAGATGGATGGAGAGAGAGAGAGAGAGAGATGGATGGAGAGAGAGAGAGAGAGAGATGGATGGAGAGAGAGAGAGAGAGAGATGGATGGAGAGAGAGAGAGAGAGAGAGAGATGGATGGAGAGAGAGAGAGAGAGAGATGGATGGAGAGAGAGAGAGAGAGAGATGGATGGAGAGAGAGAGAGAGAGAGATGGATGGAGAGAGAGAGAGATGGATGGAGAGAGAGAGAGATGGATGGAGAGAGAGAGAGAGAGAGAGATGGATGGAGAGAGAGAGATGGAGAGAGAGAGAGAGAGAGATGGATGGAGAGAGAGATGGATGGAGAGAGAGAGAGAGAGAGATGGATGGAGAGAGAGAGAGAGAGAGATGGATGGAGAGAGAGAGAGAGATGGATGGAGAGAGAGAGAGAGATGGATGGAGAGAGAGAGAGAGATGGATGGAGATGGAGAGAGAGAGATGGATGGAGAGAGAGAGATGGATGGAGAGAGAGAGAGAGATGGATGGAGAGAGAGAGAGAGAGAGAGATGGATGGAGAGAGAGAGAGAGAGAGAGATGGATGGAGAGAGAGAGAGAGAGAGAGAGATGGATGGAGAGAGAGAGAGAGAGAGATGGATGGAGAGAGATGGATGGAGAGAGAGAGAGAGAGAGATGGATGGAGAGAGAGAGAGATGGATGGAGAGAGAGAGAGAGAGAGAGAGAGATGGATGGAGAGAGATGGATGGAGAGAGAGAGAGATGGATGGAGAGAGAGAGAGAGATGGAGAGAGAGAGAGAGAGAGAGAGAGATGGATGGATGGAGAGAGAGAGAGATGGATGGAGAGAGAGAGAGAGAGATGGATGGAGAGAGAGAGAGAGATGGATGGAGAGAGAGAGAGATATGGATGGAGAGAGAGAGATATGGATGGGGAGAGAGAGAGATGGATGGGGAGAGAGAGAGAGATGGATGGAGAGAGAGAGAGAGAGAGGGATGAATGGAGAGAGAGAGAGGGATGGAGAGAGAGAGAGAGATGGATGGAGAGAGAGAGAGAGATGGATGGAGAGAGAGAGAGAGATGGATGGAGAGAGAGAGAGAGATGGATGGAGAGAGAGAGAGAGATGGATGGAGAGAGAGAGAGAGATGGATGGAGAGAGAGAGAGGGATGGATGGAGAGAGAGAGGGATGGAGAGAGAGAGAGGGATGGAGAGAGAGGGATGGAGAGAGAGAGGGATGGAGAGAGAGAGGGATGGATGGAGAGAGAGAGAGATGGATGGAGAGAGAGAGAGAGAGAGAGATGGATGGAGAGAGAGAGAGAGAGAGAGATGGATGGAGAGAGAGAGAGAGAGATGGATGGAGAGAGAGAGAGAGAGATGGATGGAGAGAGAGAGAGATGGATGGAGAGAGAGAGAGATGGATGGAGAGAGAGAGAGGGATGGAGAGAGATGGATGGAGAGAGAGAGAGAGAGATGGATGGAGAGAGAGAGAGAGAGAGAGAGATGGATGGAGAGAGATGGATGGAGAGAGAGAGAGATGGATGGAGAGAGAGAGAGATGGATGGAGAGAGAGAGAGAGAGATGGATGGAGAGAGAGAGAGAGATGGATGGAGAGAGAGAGAGAGATGGATGGAGAGAGAGAGAGAGATGGATGGAGAGAGAGAGATATGGATGGAGAGAGAGATATGGATGGGGAGAGAGAGAGATGGATGGGGAGAGAGAGAGAGATGGATGGAGAGAGAGAGAGAGAGGGATGAATGGAGAGAGAGAGAGGGATGGAGAGAGAGAGAGAGATGGATGGAGAGAGAGAGAGAGATGGATGGAGAGAGAGAGAGAGATGGATGGAGAGAGAGAGAGAGATGGATGGAGAGAGAGAGAGAGATGGATGGAGAGAGAGAGAGAGATGGATGGAGAGAGAGAGAGAGATGGATGGAGAGAGAGAGAGAGATGGATGGAGAGAGAGAGAGGGATGGAGAGAGAGGGATGGAGAGAGAGAGGGATGGAGAGAGAGAGGGATGGATGGAGAGAGAGAGAGAGATGGATGGAGAGAGAGAGAGAGAGAGAGATGGATGGAGAGAGAGAGAGAGAGAGAGATGGATGGAGAGAGAGAGAGAGATGGATGGAGAGAGAGAGAGAGAGAGATGGATGGAGAGAGAGAGAGATGGATGGAGAGAGAGAGAGAGAGAGATGGATGGAGAGAGATGGATGGAGAGAGAGAGAGAGAGAGATGGATGGAGAGAGAGAGAGATGGATGGAGAGAGAGAGAGAGAGAGAGAGAGATGGATGGAGAGAGATGGATGGAGAGAGAGAGAGATGGATGGAGAGAGAGAGAGATGGAGAGAGAGAGAGAGAGAGAGAGAGATGGATGGATGGAGAGAGAGAGAGATGGATGGAGAGAGAGAGAGAGAGATGGATGGAGAGAGAGAGAGAGATGGATGGAGAGAGAGAGAGATATGGATGGAGAGAGAGAGATATGGATGGAGAGAGAGAGATATGGATGGGGAGAGAGAGAGATGGATGGGGAGAGAGAGAGAGATGGATGGAGAGAGAGAGAGAGAGGGATGAATGGAGAGAGAGAGGGATGAATGGAGAGAGAGAGAGAGGGATGGAGAGAGAGAGAGATGGATGGAGAGAGAGAGAGAGATGGATGGAGAGAGAGAGAGAGATGGATGGAGAGAGAGAGATGGATGGAGAGAGAGAGATGGATGGAGAGAGAGAGAGAGATGGATGGAGAGAGAGAGAGAGATGGATGGAGAGAGAGAGAGGGATGGATGGAGAGAGAGAGGGATGGAGAGAGAGAGAGGGATGGAGAGAGAGAGGGATGGAGAGAGAGAGGGATGGAGAGAGAGAGGGATGGAGAGAGAGAGGGATGGAGAGAGAGAGGGATGGATGGAGAGAGAGAGGGATGGAGAGAGAGAGAGAGAGAGATGGATGGAGAGAGAGAGAGAGAGAGAGATGGATGGAGAGAGAGAGAGAGAGAGAGATGGATGGAGAGAGAGAGAGAGAGAGATGGATGGAGAGAGAGAGAGAGAGAGAGAGATGGATGGAGAGAGAGAGAGAGAGAGAGAGATGGATGGAGAGAGAGAGAGAGAGAGAGATGGATGGAGAGAGAGAGAGAGAGAGATGGAGAGAGAGAGATGGATGGAGAGAGAGAGAGAGATGGATGGAGAGAGAGAGAGATGGATGGAGAGAGAGAGAGAGATGGATGGAGAGAGAGAGAGAGAGAGATGGATGGAGAGAGAGAGAGAGAGAGAGATGGATGGAGAGAGAGAGAGAGAGAGAGAGATGGATGGAGAGAGAGAGAGAGAGAGAGATGGATGGAGAGAGAGAGAGAGAGAGAGATGGAGAGAGAGAGATGGATGGAGAGAGAGAGAGAGATGGATGGAGAGAGAGAGAGATGGATGGAGAGAGAGATGGATGGAGAGAGAGAGAGAGATGGATGGAGAGAGAGAGAGAGAGATGGATGGAGAGAGAGAGAGAGAGATGGATGGAGAGAGAGAGAGAGATATGGATGGAGAGAGAGAGAGAGATATGGATGGAGAGCGAGATGGAGAGCGAGATGGAGAGCGAGATGGATAGAGATACTTTAATCCGATACACAAACTGCTTATCCATCAGGTTTCAGCAATGGAACCCATAATGGTAGACTTTTAAAAAAAAACAGCTAACTTTCTCATAAAATATTCAGGTATGGGTAGTGATTTTCTTTAAAGTTGAAAACTTCCCTTTCCCCAAAAGGGGAAATTCAGCTTTTTCTGCCTCCGCCCCCTATCACTTTGGCATACTTTTATACTTTTTGGGTAGGGAGCGGGTAACTGTGTTTTTGACAGTTACCCGCTCCCACCGAGTGGAAGTTTGGGCCCCACCCCTTTACCTGCAGCCTTCTGGGCCAGGTCACAGGTCCCAAGAGGCAGCAGGACCATTTATAAAGTGCAGCGCTGTTCACGCATGTGCAAGTGATATGCCGGCTGTGAACCTGCAAGAAGTCACGGCCGGTTTCTCTTAGTAAACATGCTGGCGCCAGGGACCTAAAGACTGGTGAACTAACCGACTTGGATGAGGATGGCACTGGATCCTTTGACAGGTAAGTTCCCCTTTATTAAAGCAATTGTACAAAAAAGTCATACTTGCCTGCTTTTGCAAAGATTTTTCATAGAGCAGCCCCGATCCTCCTCTTCTGGGATCCCCTGCCAGTTCTCCAGGATCCTCTTTGGTAAGTGCCCCCATGGAAATCCGCTTTCCATGGGGGCACCCATGCAGGCTTGCTCCTGAGCTACCCTGTCTGCGTCTATTGACTGAGCTGGTGGCTCGGCCCCACCCTTCGCTTGCTTGGCATACCCGCTGCTATCAACCTGCCCAGGGAGGAGTAAGACTATGGTGAAAGCCACCGCTTTCGAGCACATCGCTGGATCGGCTTGGGCTCGAGTAAGAATAAGGGGAGGGGGGGGGGATTCTGCGGCACACAAGGTTTTTTTATCTCAATGCATAGAATGCGTGAAGGTGAAAATTGTTAAAACCTTGTAACCGCCAGTATTTGTAGCTGCTGACTTTTAATTATTCATACAGCCTGAAGATCCTCTAAGGCTAATTAGTTTCCATCTTTTGAATCTTCCCGAATCCTACATTTCCTTTTAGGATATTCTTAAATACATTGTGCATAACTGGGAGCATCTGGACAGGGGGTGGACTGACCATTCATGCACTCGGGCACTGCGCTGCCCCCCATCAGGGTTGCCAGCCTCAGTAAAACCAGGGACAGTATGTAAAAATCAGTTTTTTTCCATCTGTCCCTGAAATGTCCCTTACGACATCTTTTTGGTCTTAAAGATTGTAGCTGCCCCGCCTCTCCAGTACCTTTTCAGTATGTGTATTCTGTGTGTAAGTATACTGTGTATGCATACTGTATGCGTGTGTGTTGTATACTGTGGGGCCCCATAATCTCCTATTGGCCCGGGGGCCCCATAATCTCCTATTGGCCCGGGGGCCCCATAATCTCCTATTGGCCCGGGGGCCCCATAATCTCCTATTGGCCCGGGGGCCCCATAATCTCCTATTGGCCCGGGGGCCCCATAATCTCCTATTGGCCCGGGGGCCCCATAATCTCCTATTGGCCCGGGGGCCCCATAATCTCCTATTGGCCCGGGGGCCCCATAATCTCCTATTGGCCCGGGGGCCCCATAATCTCCTATTGGCCCGGGGGCCCCATAATCTCCTATTGGCCCGGGGGCCCCATAATCTCCTATTGGCCCGGGGGCCCCATAATCTCATGGGGCCCCTGGGCAAGAAGAGTTGTCAGTCCGCCCCTGCGGCTGGACATTGATCTGCAAGGTTGCATTATAATCCACTTCATGTCTCTCTGATGATTATCGTAAAAAGATGTGGATGAATTGGGAAAGATGGAATTAATCTTTACCAACCTACACTTGTGCTTTTTCATTTTCTTTCTAGGAGATTTTGGTCTATTAATTGTAACATATTTGTTGTTGGGAATGCATGTATGCCATCAATTTCCAAACTTTTTAACAGAATCCCATATTTATTAAAGTAAACTAAATTTATTAGAAAAGGTTACCAAGCAATAGCATCATGTCTTGATCTCCTAGCTGAAACAATTGGTTCTCGAATTGGGAAACAACCTAGATAGTTCTTTGAAAAGGTCACCCTTCTGTGAGCAAACGGTGGGACTTAAGCCTAGTACACACTGCTAGTTTGTTTTCTGTTTAACCCAGCGGGCTGAACAAAAAATAAAACTAACAGCTCAGGTTGGAGCTGCTGTACCAACAATACAATGTTAGTACACCAATCTCCCCTTCTGTTCTATTGTGTTCTGATGGGGACGGCCCCCCTGCCAGAACACTCCAGTCAGCGCTCTCAGCCTTCGCCTGAGAGCACTAAATGGGAGCTGGTCCGCAGACCTTATTTGGTCATGCCTCTTGGACAGAAGCCAACGGAACGGCTGGCTTCTGTCAGACCAGCTGCAGTACACACTGGCTGAATGTCGGACAGATTCTATTGAACTTGCCCGATGCTGCCCAACGTTTAGCCTGTGTGTACAGGGCTTTAGAATCTACAAAGACTGACAGTCACTTTAAAGACTGATTGAAACGTGTCCGCTTCAGCAAAGACTAGTCAACTGTAGTGTCTGCTCAACAGAAGTCGATGGGTATGTGCTGGAAATCTTTTGTTGAGCAGCTGCAGTCGCTGAACAGTGTGTTCAGTGTGCATTACCTCGGCAGTGGGAATTCCTTCACTCACCATTTGTCTGTATAAGGAATCTTCATTTTAATATTTTTTGGTCATTCAGCCCACTGTCTGAAAAAAATAGTCTATGGCCATCTTCCTTCTGGTTTGATAGTTGGGTGGGGCCATAAATCATTGGGTTATGATCCCTCTTTGCTAGAATTTTGACAGGCTTTTGTTTGGGCAGGAATGTTATGTCTTATTCCAGGCAAACTTAAGATGAATGAAATCACATATCGGCTTTATCCACCAAGCCCATGGCAAAATGTATGTAAACTGCTGACACATTGTCCAGGTTTTCTTTCATTGTCAGATCACAGGTTTAACAAAAGATGAATAAGTCCCAACTAGTTCGTCATCCTTTATACACTTGTGCACTTGACTTGATCTCGGCTATAATAACACATTGTGTTTATGTAACTTTCTTTCAGCTATATAGTCTTTTTCCAGTTATGCTTCTAAAAAATAATGCAAGCAGTGATGAGAACAAATGGCAGTTAGCGATTACTATGACATTTTCAACGAGCGTCACTTTAAAGCCTAACTCTGGGCAGGAAAAGCTATGCCTGCACTGCAAGTGTTAATCTAATTTTGTCCAAGGGAGAGGGAAAGCTGTTGCCTGATTCTCTGCTCCCCTGGAAGACTTCCACCCCCCCCCCCCCCCCTGATCCGTAGGTGAATTGTCCTCGGCATCCACATATCCAGCACAGGGATGCAGAAGCTGCAGGGACTGGTCTGGAAGTGGGGAGGAGCAGAGGGTCATATAAGTATACAGTATTATCTTGTATTGTTCCCCTTGACCAAAATGGACAATTAACCCTTGCACAACCGCACTGCAAGGGGTAATTTGGTTTCATGGATTTGGGCTATGAAAGAGAAATGCAGAAAGTAATTGAAAAAAAAAAAAAGATAAAATGTTCTAAAGATATATTCTGTGGTACACACATTTAAGGGCCTTGGTTATAAATTTCACACAAGATTTCAAAAACATTTCACCCAGCATTTAAGCGTTTTAGATTTGATTCAATTGATATCTATTAATTGAATCAAATCCAAAAATATATATTACAGTATATACATGGTGGCAAGAAAGTGTAAACACCACATAATTTGTCGTAATGTGGTATAATTCTCATCGAAGTCGACAATAGAACAAACACACTGTACTGATGCCACACAAAAAAATTAACATTTATTGTGTCTTGGACACACCCATTAAGCATTCAGTGAAGGGGGGGTAGGAGTGAACCCTTTCACACAGGTAGATCTGTTTTTTAGACATCCACTTGCTCAGCTGGGATCGCTCTATTATTACTCGCTGAGACAGTTGATGACTAGTCTCTCTGCACACTGTGCAGAAACGGACCTGTCAGATCTCCGCTTTCCTCTATGGGGAGGATCGGATGAAAACTGACTGTCTGTTTTCATCCAATCTGCCAGACGGTTGGAAAGTAGGGTTTCCGTCCGTCTGGATTTAATAGAGCGGGTAAGATCCGATTTCAGCGGACATGTCAACGCTGACTTCTTTCGCTCCGTAGAGATGCATGGAGCGTCCGTTCAGGTCCGCCTGAAAAACTGACAGGCAGATCTGAATGGTCTGTCCGTGTGAAAGGGCCCTTGGAGTTAATAGCTAATCAAACCTACTTTGGCAAAAGCTTCAAGAGCTTGCGGTAGTTCTGGATCTGACCTGCACAATGTTCAGATGGAATTTTTGGCCATTCCACTTTACAAAGCTGCTTCAGTTTAGACACATTTGTAGGTTCTCTGGTGTCGACGGCTCAAGGCCATCATTACACAGCATTTCTTTGGGGTTATGGTCTGGGCTGTGACTGGGCCATTTCAAAAGTCAAATGTTCTTTATCTGAAGCCAGTGTGTGGAGAATTTACTTCAATGCTTGGGGTCATTGTCCTGCTTCATTACCCAACTTCTAAGCTTCAACTGGCAGACAGCCACTCTGACATTATCCCTGAGTTGGCAAAGCAAGCCCAAATCATGCTGTACGTCACCACCCTTGGGATAATGATTTGATGTTGGTAAGCTGTGGCCTTTTATGCTCCGCACAGTGCTGGGTATTACCAAACAATTTAACTTTGTTTCATCGGTCCACAAAACATTTTCCCAGTAGTGTTGCAATTTTCTCTTTGGCAAACTTGAGGTGCTTTTTTTTTTTTTTGAGCAGTGGCTTCTTCGGTGGTCTGCCATGAACACCCTGCCTGTTCAAAGACTTATGGATGGTAGACTCATGAACAGGGATGTTTTGCAGTTCCAGTGAAGGCTTAAAGCCTTTAGTAGGCCACATGGACACTCTTACAGGAGTTTAGCAGCAGAAAAATGGGGTTAAAAAGCTGTATTTTTGCAAGTGCATTTGCTCATCTGGTATTAATGTGTTCTGTTGTCCAGAGTGTTTTTAATTCTGGCATTTAGAATTTTATTAACAAACGTTTATGCGCATTTTGGCGCTTTTGAGGATTTGTTTATGCTCAAAAAAACTTCTCTCCTGAAAGCAGCTGGTGTTTTTTTGTTCTGCGTCCTAAACGCCCCTGTAAACACCTATAGTGTGCATGGAAACATAGGCTAACATTGAGGTGTTAAAATGCAAAAAGAAAAAAGCTCAAATGCCTGTAAAAGCAACATTTTTTTTCATACATCATGGGACAAAGTTAGGCTAATATTAATTACCTACTGGGTTATACTCCTTTAGGTGAATGGACACTGGTAGACCAAAGGTCTTCAGACAAAAAGTGATTCCCTATGTAACCCCTCCCACACGGCAAGCACTTCAGTTTTTTATCAGTGTCTGCAAGGTGGATGGCATGGTTTGTTTGAGCTCTCTGAGCTCTAGGTCTCTAGTCCCACAAACGGTTCTTAAATGGATCAAGGGATTGACCGATCGGATCCATTTGACACAGGCTTTATATGCTTAGATAAATGGTACTTGAGCCTCGCAAAGAAGAGACCCTGCAAGTTTTGCCTGTAATGCAGCACCACGGGCGCTGGACCCTGCAAAGTGGAATCCTGGACACCACATCGCTAAGACATTCCTGCAGGGTGCTGTACAGGTCCAAGGGAGTGGACCCTAAACAGCAAAGGGTTACCCAGTGCTTGAAGGTCCTCAAGTGACAGGAACCACCATGAAGGGTGAAGATTGGGCTCTTCGTTTGCTAAGTGTAAGGGAAACCCCTTTACTTATTAATGTGGGGTGTTACAGTAATTGTAACAATCAGTCAAGCTATCTAGAGGCTGGACACCTGTGTGCGGTGACCATACGGGGGAGTTTTGAGCTAGCTGTGGGTGTTTTGCAAAGTGTACCTTTTTTGCTTGTGTCTGTGTTTTGTATGATGCCGCGTCATTTCGCCTTGGTTTCACCACAATAGTGCTGCTATGCTCTGTTAGAAGTTTGGAGGCCATGGCGCACACGGCTTTGCTGCACATGCGCAGTAGCCTTTTATCTGGGCGCAAAAGGATTTGCATCATATGCAAATAAAGCCACACCCGTTTGCCAGGACCATGTGTGTGCGCATACACGCAAAGAACGTTCCGGCGCACGTCCAGCTTATTTAAGCTTTGTAGACCAAGCATGCAGTGCTTCCAGAAGGCAGCTGTGGGACACAGCAGGCTCTGAACAGACACTTGCAGCGGTTAATTTTTCCTTACTCGGGTCACATGAGTCACCAAGTGTTGCTTGGCATGCTAAATGTGCTTGGCAGGATTGTTGCATAGGGGCTTGGCGAGCCCTATTAACCACTTGCCGACAAGGCGCCGTCATTATACTTCAGAAGGTCAGCAAGTTCCCGTGAGCCATCAGTTGTACTTCGGCTCCTTTAAGCTGGATCGTGCCCGCTGCATCGAGGGGGTGCAGTTCCTTCGTGACTGGCGGCCACAATGATCGCCGGCCACGAGCGATTGCGGGCATGAGGGGGTGTGTGTGTGTGTGCAAACACACACATCTCTGTTCTGTGAGGAAAGATAGATTGTGAGTTCCTAATAGCTAGGAACCACGATCTGTCATTCCCTCTAGGTCCATCCCAACCCTCTACAGTTAAAAACACACAACGGAACACAATCAACCCCTTCCCTGGCAGTGACATTTTTACAGTAATCTGTGCCTTTTTATAGCACTGTTCGCTGTAAAAATGCCAATGGTCCCAAAAATGTTAAGTGTCCGATTGTGTCTGCCATAATGTCTGTCCTGATAAAAATCGCAGATCGCTGCCATTACTAGTAAATAAAAAAAATGCTCTATATCTATCGCTATTTTTTGGACGATATAACATTTGCACAAACCAATCAATATACGCTTATTGCGTTTTTTTTTTTATTACCAAAAATTGGGTTGAGAATGGGGAAGAGCTAAAAGCTCAGGATTCAGTGGAGTGCCCGGCAGATGAGTCTGCTTCCGAGCCATCTGGACAAGAAGATATCTGATGTCTGCCTCTCGGTTGCAGAGACTTTTGATCCCAACTGACCAAAATGGTTTGTTCTGCCTTTAAGTTGCCTCTTGCAGAGGTGACTGAGCCCCCCTGGTCCTCTTTGGGATTCCTAAGGCCTCTTCAGGCCGCATAGGTTTTCCCCCTACACCCCCTGTTGGAACAGGCGGTGTATGCTGATTGGCAACATCCTGACAGGACGGAATGTTGGCTCAAACTTGTGTTGCATCAAGACTGTGGTAACGTACAACACTACGACGAGCCGAGAAATTAAGTTCAATGATTCAGAGCATGCGTAGGATTTTTGTGCGTCGAAATTGCATACAGACGATCGGAATTTCCGACAAGAACTTTTCCCATCAAATTTTTGCTGTCAAATTCCGAAAGAAAATGACACACGGTCGGAATTTCCAACCAAAAGCTCACATCAAACTTTTATTGTCGGAAATTCCGATCGTGTGTAAGGCGATATAAGAGTTTTTCTCATTTATAACCCATGGATGAAAAGTTTGTTAAAAGTGAAGCATGCCAGCATTAGGTGCGGCTGCTTCTTCTTTAAACAAGAACTTGTGACATAAGAGAGGCCTATATAAATCGGTGCAAACCGCCCACCCGGCATTGCAGAAGCATCGTGTCAACATCGGAGGAAGAGAAGAAGGCAGAAGACGGCAAAGAAGAACCGGCGAGCAAGCGGGAGAAGAATCGGGGAGCGATGTACGATGTACCCCATATTCATTCACCTAGGGTGGGGGACCGGGATCTGGGGGGCCCCCTTATTATAGGGGGTTTCCAGATTCCGATAAACCCCCCGCCCGCAGACCCTGACAACCAGCGGCCAAGGTTGTCGGGAAGAGGCCCTGTCCTTATCAACATGGGGACAGAGTGCGCTGGGGGGGGGGCGCTGGTACGGTTCAGGAGGGGGGGGGCGCTCGCTCGTCCCCACTCCTTTTCTGACCGGCCGGGCAGCCTGCTTTGGATACGGGTCTGGTATGGATTGTTGGCGGACCCCCACGCCGGTTTTTCGGCATAGGGGGGTCCTCCTTACAACCCATACCAGACCTAAGGGCCTGGTATGCTCCTGGGGTGGAACCCATGCCGGTTTTTTATTTAAAATTTGGCGTGGAGTTCCCTCTCAGGATTCATACCAAACGCTGCAGCTAGAATTGGCGGGAATCCAAGTCTGATGCCCGTCGCTTCTATGACGGCTTTGTCTCCATCGCGGCAAGCCAGCTCGGCGCTGGCTCCCGCGATGGGGCTCGTAGGTGGTCAATCTCGCCGAGAAAGGGAGCAAGATTGACACAATATCGCGGTCACCTACTGTACATGTGCGCAGACTCTTGCGGCTAAAGAATTGGAGCTTCCTTATAAAAAGTTATTGGCAGGTATCCCCTTTTCATGGGAAACGTTTATTTGGTGATCATTTTATAAATATATCCAAAAGATCTACTTGGGCGCTTAGTACTTTTTGGGCCTTCCGTCATCAAGCGTAAATATCACAGGCTTGCAAGGCGGCCGCTTGGTCATCAGTGCATGCTTCCACTAAATTCTATAAAGTAGATAGTTTGGCACCTGTGGATGCTTCCTTTTGCCGCAAGGTTTTGCAGGCTGCGGTTTAACGAGGGGTCGGGGGGTCCCTTTTGAGTGTTTTTCTTTAAAAAAAAAAATCTGATTGGGCTCCTGTGTCCTGGTTGGAGCTCTTGTGGTTAGCCTTGTGTTTTGCCCACCCCTCATTTTTCTTTGGCACTGCTTTTGGGCATCCCAATAGTCAAGATTACGGAGGCTCTGTGTCTGTTGATGAACGAAGGAGAAAATTGGATTTTTGTACTCGCCGTAAAGTCAATTTTTCTGAGTTTGATGGACACCGCACCCACCCCTCTATGAAGTTTTTTATACTTCTATTACCGCATGCTACTAAACTGAATACCTAGAGCAGGGAGGGGTTAAATACTGACTGACAGCCCATGGGCATAGCCAGGTGTTTTTTTGTTCTGCCTAGTCTTACTCCTGCGAAGCAATATAACCCAATGGTCAAGATTAAGGAGACACTGTTTCCGAAACTTGGAGAAATACCATATATATACTCGAGTATAAGCAGAGTTTTTCAGCACATTTTTTGATGCTGAAAAAGCCCCCTTGCCTTATACTTGAGTCTCCCACTGTTTATGCAGTCTTTACTGCAGTCGGCATCTGTCCACTGTAACAATGCCCCGCCTCCTCGTCCATGATGGATGGAAAACTGATACAATGCTGGGAACAGCGTTTAGTGTTCCATCTATCACGGACGAGGAGGAGGTGGGGCTTTGTTACAGTGGACGACTGCAGCAGCAGGGAGATCAGATGGGCACAGTGAGGCTGCACAGTGAAGCTGCAAACGGGCACAGTGAGGCTGCAGATGGGCCCTTTTGACCCTCTTTTTCCACTTACAGGAGCTGCTGCATTTTCCACCTTGGGCTTATACTGGAGTCAATAAGTTTTCCCATTTTTTTTTTTGTGGTAAAATTAGGTGCCTCAGCTTATACTCGAGTATATATGGTAGATTTTACGGCGAGTACAGAAATCCTGTTTTTCATTGCTTGGGGGCATCTCTTGGTGTATCAATAAGATGCTTGTGCCCTTTACTGTATGAATATGATCAGAGGAACTTTGACTTGCTTGTAAGTGCCATGTCTTGGTGTACAGTGTAGGACACAGACCAGACCATCCTCCCTAAACTCTCCTTGTTACTGTGCGTTGCTTGCTACAAATCTGAGGACTCGGTGGGGTAGGGTTATAGGGAAGATGGCCCAGGGGGCATGTTCTCAAAAGCTTGCCAGTGTCCAAACACCTTAAGATTCAAGCCTATAATTTATGATGTATTAAGATCTCTGTGCCCTGTACTATGCTTTAGGATATGGCATTTACAAGTAAGTCAAAATTCCTCTTTCTAAAATCATTTTAATGTTAAGACAAGGGCTTGGATATTTACAATTTTAGTAGAAGTTGGACATTATTCCTGTTTAGGAAATGTATATTTGGACTTCCTGTCAGAACTGAATTTCTTTGTCTGTCTTTAGGAAGCTAATGAAAAGCCTTGGTCAGGCGGGAGAAATTGAACCAGAGACTGAGGGAATATTGACTGAATATGGAGTAGATTTCTCAGAATTTTCTAATAAAGTGCTGCAGTGCCTGCCACCAAATTTGCCATGGTCTATTCCTCAGGACGAGTTTGAAAGAAGAAAAGATCTGAGGTTAGTAGATGTAATCTTATGCACCATTAATGGGACTCCTGGCAAGGATGAGAACTGGCAGCAATGCAAAAAAATGTTTTAGTCTGAATGCACCAGTGAGCATACCAGATTAAAGTCAAACATGCTAAACGCTTTATTAATCTGGTGCAAGCTACAGGTGAAAGTTCTCTTTTGGGTACCACAAATATTCATTGCTAGTTATGTTAATTTTTTAGAAACTTTATGGAGTGCCCATAATCTAAACTTGGTGTCACTGAGTGTTACTCCACCATTCACATGAAGCTTTGTATTTTCTGAATGAATGCAAGGCTTCCTCTGATTGGAGTTGGAGAGGCAGACAGATGATGACACAAACTCCACCTCAGCCGTTAAGAGCTGAATAGCGTTTAACCAATCAATTTTTCCTGACGCATTCATGGCAGCACACACTGGGTTGTGACTCCGCCCCCACAACCTGACAGGATTGGTTAGCTATAAATTTGAAGGGGAGACGCCCTGCACCATTCTCTTTTTTTATCCTCACCTGACAGATTGGACGAACAAGCAAGAAGCATGCCTCTTACCGCAGATCGCCCCAGCAGGTTCAGCCTCTCCTGTTTGGAAGTCCCTCCTGTACAGTCTCTAAATGAGCTTTATGGTGGGAACCCCCGTTCTGGTGGTCTCAGGGGCTCTGGAATTATACTGGCATCTGTAGCAAGCTTTAAAGAAGCTTCAAATCTCGCAGTGGTCCCCACTTTCGCTCTGTCTTTCCTTCCAGTGCAGTGTGTGCTTCCACAAAGGTATTTGTATCATTACATTTGCCACCTAAGGTTAGTCCGTTTTGTACCTTTGCCTGCCTGTTGTTTTTTTCTCAGCTCTGCTGAGCCCTGTGGTTCCTCTGACACCCCATACTCTCGGGGTCACCGCCGCGTACCCCTCAGCGCTCTGCGCATGCATGCAGCTCAGTGATGATGCCGCCGGTCTCCTCTGCCCTCTTCCAAATGGCGGCGCCGTTTAAAAAAAAAAAAAAAAAAGGGAAACAGTCCTATCGCTCTGTAGTTCTGGCTGCAGTCCTGCTGCTCTGCTCTACTCAGAGTGAAGATTGCACCAGGTGTGTGCAGGCTCGTCCCAGTTCAGCCTGGGCCAATTGATTACACAAAAAAAAAAAAAATAGGAACAAATAGGATAGAAGATATAATACATTTATATATTAATTTATAACATATTATAGGAGAAAGTATATCCATAATTAAACAATTAATATAATCCAAAAAAAAAAGATTAAAATAAAATAAGGATAGATATATGTATATAAATCATTATATTTAATAAATAGAAATGTTGGGGGGGGGACATATTGTAATGTTTTCCCTTCTCTTTTTTCCCACCTTTCCGGGCTGTGTCCCTGCTATCCTCATGGGGGCCACTGCCCTCGCAGACCACCATCAGCTGACCAGGTATAGAGGCCGTCCAGAAGGTGGTAAGTAGAGAAGAGACAAAAAAGAGAGCTTGGCCACTGACGCTACAGTTTTGGTAGCCCTATCGGGTCAAAAGACGCAAGTTTGCGGCACAGAGGGAGATTCTAGCCATGTTTCCGGCAGAAGGCGCAAGAAGTCACTCAAGGTTACCCTCTTGCTTTCTTCAATCAAGGCATAGCCGCTCGCGTCACAGCCACTCCCGTCATAGTCGGTCCCACCGCAGACGATTACCTTCATCCCAGATGGAGCTATCTTACCCGCACCACAGCAAATGTTTGCCAGATATGCGGGGCGCCAGCATTGCCAGGGGAATTGGCCTGCCGCTCGTGCTTCATTGAAGTAACCAAGGATTCGGAGGCCAGAGTATATACTGAGCTCCTAGGAGAATCGCACAGGGATCAATTGTGGGCGATCCTTCCCCAAGCACATCGCCCAGCACCCGGCCGTTACGCCAGGCTGCAAAAACCCTCTCTAAGAATGAGGAGTGTGAGCAGGCGTCGGACTGTCTCTTCTTTAGTTGAACCATTTGCCCATTCAGTCGAGGAAGCGATCGGCTGGGAAGGGGTTATGGCAGAACCTCTGAAGGTTCAGAAATATTTCCTGGTGCTGAAAAGGGGGTCCTGAATCATTTCCCTTCATCAAAGAGCTGGAAAACCTCATAAAGGATGAGTGGGGGAGATCGCATAAGCGGCCCAGTATGAGCAACAAGTTTGCAGATTGTACCCCTTGTGGGAGTCTAGGATCAATTCTTTGATCAATGCAACTACGGTCGATTCATCTTTAATGCGACTCGCTAGAGACGTTTCTCTACCGATTGAAGATGCAGTTACCATCCGGGACGTTCTTGATCGTGAAATCAATATAGATCTGAAGGAAGCCTGCTCCACGACAGGAGACGCTAGTAGGCCGGCTATCACCACGGCGGCAGTAGCTAAAACTATCGCTGCATGGGCGGCTAACGTTGAGAATTCCATTCTAGAAAGAGCCGACCAGGGGAAGATATTCTCCTCCCTACAGGGAAATTAAGTTGGCTTACGGCTCCTGAGGGGGCGACTTCATGACTGGGAAGAGCCTTATGGCTGAGACCCTGGATAGCGGAGACAGCATCAAAATCTACTGGTGCAAAACCCCATATGGCGGCTCAAGTGTATTTGGCACAAAGATGGACTTGGCCATCTCCAAGGTTACCGGGGGAAAATCCGGGCTGATTCCCTCCGATAGGAGACCAGAACCCCAGAAGGGCCCCGCTTACAGACGCGATCTTCCTGTCAAGTACAGGGATGCTAGATCCTACCGTCCCGGCAAGAAATTTAGGAGGGACTGGAAGACTCGACCCTCCTTCATGTATTTACAGTAAGCCAAGGCTATCACAGCCGGGGAACAGCAGAAGTCCTTTTTGAGGGTCCGTCTGCCCACCCAGCTCAGGTGGGCACCAGACTCAAGAGATTCGCTCGGATATGGACAACTCGTATAACAGATTCATGGACACTATCCTCTATCAAGACCGGTCACAATTGGAAATTCATGGGCACATTGCCAGGGAACACATTCCAGCCTACCAAGTACCTCCGCACCAGAAAGGGAGGGGGTTTTATTCCCCTTTATTTCTGGTACAAAAAAAAAAAAAAAAACAGGGGATCTACGTCCAGTCCTGGACCTAAAGAGGTTCAACAGACGATCAAAATAGAGGCCCTCAGATTGGAAAAGCCTTCAGTCCATTTTGTTGACAGTGGACGTGGGAGACTGGATGCTATCTCCTAGATTTTTCGGACGTTTACCTTCACGTCCCGATCATCCCGCCTTCCAGAGGTCCCTTCGGTTCTCAATCTATCAATCTCATTTCCAATTTTGGTGCCCCCCATTCGGCATCGCCTCAGCACCCAGAGCATTCAGCAAGTCAGGGTGTTCCTAGGGGCAGAATAATATACCAGGTTGTACCGGGTGCAACTCCCTCAAGAGAGGCTGAAGCCCTTACTCCAGAAGGTACAGAATCTGCCATCATCCAGACGTCTACTGTCAGAGCCTGCCTCAGTACCCGGGGGTCCATGTCAGCATCCATACCTTTGATACAGTGGCCCCTGTGACACATGCAAGTCTTACAGAACTCCTTTCTCAGGCAGTGGAATGGAACGTCAATACTCCAAACCATTCACATCCCGAACTGGGTAGAGCAATTAGTATGGTGGTGGACACACCCGTCCAACCTCAGGGAGTCCATTCCAATAGTTCCCCCAAGTCCAGAAGTAGTAACATCGGACGCCAGCCAGGGGGGATGGGGTCCACACTATCTAGACCAAGTAGCCCAAGGACAGTGGCACTTTCGGGCTCAGGGCATAGTGTCAAATATTTTAGAGCTCAAAGCAGCCTTTCAGGCTCTCCTGGCCGTTGCGCCTCTTCTAGAGGGGAAGAGTGTCCTGATCAGGATGGACAACAAGTAGCGGTGTCATGTATCCAGATACAGGGGGGCATCAGGAGTCGCACGCTTCAAGAGGAAGTTTGCCCATATTGGAAAGGGCACAAGTGCACCTGTTAGATCTATAGGCAGTGTACGTCCCGGCAACACAGAATTCGTTGGCCAACTACCTAAGCCGAGAGACACTTTCAAACAACGAATGGTCCCTGAACCAACAGGTATTCTCCATTCTTACGAAAACTTGTGGAATACCAGAAGTCGACCTAGCGGCCACGCCAAAGAACTCCAAGTGTCAGAGGTTCCTGTCCAGAGTCCACTTTCCATCAGCCGAAGGGACAAACTGCCTAGCTCTTCCATGGAGCTTCGAGCTGGGGTACATTTTTCTTCCAACTTCTCGGATTACAAGATTCCTGTCCCGACTTCGGAGGTCCTCAGCCACGGTTATTGTACTAATACCGTTCCGACCGAGGAGGCCATGGTTTACGACCCTGCTACAACTAGGTACGCGGCCTCCAATACATCTTCCAGTAACCTGGGATCTCATACATCAGAGGCAATTCTTCCATCCAGCCCAGAGAAGCTGCATTTGCCAGCTTGGAAGTTGAGAGGGCTAGGTTAGGGGAACTAGGATACTCTCAGGAGGTAATATCAACCTTATTACAAGCTCTAAGGAGCTCCACTGATGTCACCTATACTAGGATCTGGGAGAGGTTCGTGTCGTCGCAGCAAAGAGATTGGAATCCCATCTCAAATTCTTGAATTTCTTCAGTCAGGGCTTAACAAGGGCCCGGGCCCGGGTACCCTGAAGGTGCAAGTATCCGCCCTTTCAGCCATGACGGGTACTAGATGGGCTCTTCATCATCCGGTCACTCTGTTCCTCAGGGCCTGCGTAAGATCAGACCACCTAGGAGGCCAGCCTTTCTAACAGGGGATCTCTGTGTAGTACTCGAGGCCCTGTCCAATCCACCCTTTTCTCCATTCAACTTAGTCTCACCGTGGAACCTAGCTCTGAAGATGGCTTCCCGTATTGCGATCACCTCAGCTAAGAGGACGTCGGAGATACAAGCACTTATGGCTACGGAACCCCTATTTAGTGTTCTCCCCTGACAGAGTGGTTCTGAAGCCCTCAGACCATTTTTATCCAAGGGTAACTTCCTCCTTTCATTATAACCAGGACATCGTCCTTCCATCTTTTACTAATGAGAAGGGCGAGTCCCATGCCTAGGATGTCAAACCTACCATCTCCAGTTACTTCACAGCTACATCTCAGGAAGACGGATTCTGTCTTAATTATCCCACACGGGAGCAGACGAGGTCAGCCAGCTACCTCCCGTACCATTACCTCTTGGTTGTTGGTGCTATCGCGGAGACCTATTCCATCCAGCAACTTACGACTCCTAAAGAGCATTAGGGCTCATTCGACAGGGGCAGTGGCCACTTCTTGGGCAGCATATTGCAGGATTTCACCGGAAACCATAGGCAGAGCAGCAACTTGGTCTTCCCAACACATCTTAATTTCTCACTACAGAGTGGATTCTGCTCTCCTGGCTACCGTCGACTTTGGCAGATCTGTTCTTAGAGCCAATTCCTCAGCGCTATAGAGAATAAATATTACTGTTTTCTTGCACCCTCCCGACTGGCGAGTTATTTCCCAGTGTGTGCTGCCATGAATGCGTCAGGAAAACGGAAAATTGTATACTCACCTTTCCGTAATTTTCCTTTCCTGACGCATCTTCATGGCAGCACACAGATGCCCGCCCTATGTTTTATGATGATATATACAGAGAATGGTGCAGGGCGTCTCCCCTTCAAATTTATAGCTAACCAATCCTGTCAGGTTGTGGGGGCGGAGTCACAACCCAGTGTGTGCTGCCATGAAGATGCGTCAGGAAAGGAAAATTACGGAAAGGTGAGTATACAATTTTCCGTTTTTCAGGGGTTGGAAAATCCCTGTCCCGTTGCTGCTATATACTGTTTGTAATGTTGCTTTTACAGCATTTTTAATAGGTGCATCTGTTGGTGAAGATTATTTATTTTTTCCGACCAATTTTGTCAAAATTAACTATTTTAATGTGACCAAAACTAAACTTGATTGCAAAATCTTTAATTTAAATATATATATTTATGAATGTTGCTGCCTATTTCTTGGTTTAAGGTGTGAACATGCACGCCTCCCCCTGTAATTGTACACAGTGGGAGCCTGTCAGCAAGTGTTGGCCAGTTATTCACAGCTAGGACATGCTGATCGGCTGTGTACATTCCCAGCCCAGATCTTGGTGTTCAACACAGAGCTCTGTAAACGGTGAACGAGCTCTGATAAACTTGAAAATCAGTTAGTAAAAACGGCACGCTTTACACACATTACACATTGTTAAACACATATTTAACTACTTGAGCGCCTTAGATTGGGGTCTCCAAACTTTCTAATCAAAGGGCCGGTTTACTGTCCTTATGACATTTTTGGGGCCAGTGGAAGTAAAAAGATACCACAGCAACAGTGGGAGTAAAAGAAATTTCATAGTGCCTTTTAGTCAGGAGCAGGTGGAATAGTGCCACCTCATTAGTATTTGAAGAAGGAATGCTGTCTAATTGTTAGTAGGAGAAACTATGCCCCATTGCTAGTGTAAGTGGGAGTAATGGTGTCCCATAATTGCTGTCGGTGGAAGGAAAAATACCCCATTGTTGGTGTCAATAGGAGGAATAGTTCCCCACTGTTGGTGTCATTGGAAGGAATGGTGCCCATTTGGTGTCTGTGAGTGTCCAGAGGGTCAGATAAAGGCAAGCAAAGTGCCACAGTTTGGAGACCACGGTTCTTGATGTTCACTTCTTCCCAGGCAGTGCCATTAGTACATTGACCGTGTATAGTACTATAGTAAAACCTTGGTTTGCGAGGATTTTGGAACGCAAGCAAACATTTTTTTCATAAATTTTGACTTTATATACAAGCAATGTCTTGATATAAGTGTCAAGTCACAACTGAGTATAAAAAAGAAGAGGCGCCTCGAAGTGTAGCAATATGGTTATTTAATGAAGGTACATTTAGCAACTCACATGGGTGATTAAAACGGGCACATCCAGGTATGCAGGCATCCGGGGAAAAGCTGTTCACATAGCCCATCCTCCACACCATCATTGATGTCATCCCTTCCACACGGCACTCCATGAGCGGTTCAAGCCTCGCTTTCAGGACACTTTGCTGCAGGGTAGTCTTCCTGGTCACGATTGCAGACTGACGGCATTAAGGGCCGGAGGACGGTTTATGTGGATCGCTTTACCCCGGGTGCCTGCATACTTAGATGTGCCTCTTTTAATCAACAACCAAGTGAGTTGCTAAATGTTGTACCTTCATTAAATGTAACCATATTGCAACACTTAAAGGCGCCTCTCTTCTCTTTTATACTCTGTAGCTTCTGCTGGATTTAACTTCTAATCCCCTTGTGTAGGCTTTCATTTGTGGATGGACATTTTATGGTTACACAATCACATTGCTATGATCTTTTTATATCAGGGGTTTCCAACCTTTTGAAGACCACGAGGGCCACTTAAGCGACTTGGTAATCGGTCACGTCCCACAATGAGTGGAGCGGGCGGATGACAGGTCCTTGTCTACTCTGCATATGCAAAGTGGACACTGATACAGCCTGCTCTACTCTTTGGGCCCTCCGATCTGCCCAGACGGAAGGGGATGGATCCTCTTCTGTTTTAGCAGATCTGATTAGAGGTCTGTTTACATCTGCCACTCTATAGAGTTGAATGGATGATCTGATTGGGTTGGGCTGATCGTGTTAAAGGGCTCTAAGGCTGCTTTCACACTGATGCTCTGTGGTTTACCCACACCATGGGTGCAGAGGAGTGCACCTGTGGCTTTCTTGTGGGTTAGCTGCACTTTGCCATAGACTTCTATTATATACTAAAGGTGTGGTGCACTTTTTGAAAGCTCACCAAACCTGCAGCTAATAAGATGTCTATGGTTCAGTGCAGGTAACCCACAGGTGCACTGCGCTCCACCTGCGGATCAGTTTAAAATCAGCCCAGCAACCACTGCAGAACACATATGTCCCATATATACACTGATTTTGGTAGTAAACTTACTTTTAAAAATGGTCTTCCATTCAGTTTTCGCCGGCTTTTGCTGCCCCAGGCAGAGTGCATTTGGTATCACTCCGCCTGTGACAGGAACACTATACAGGCTTATGTGATGGCTTGCCAACCCACCATCCTAGAGCAGGAGGTCACAGGTCACATCAGAGGGCTCGGTGGGCCACTGGTTGGGCACCCGTGTTTTATATGTACTATAAACTGAACAACCTATGAATAAATGGTTGTGGAATGAATCATCTGTGTTTCCGTTCTTATGGGGAAATGTATTTGATATACAAGTGCTTTGGATTACAAGCATGTTTCCAGAATGAATTTATGTAATAGTCACTGGTAATGTCAGTGGCAGTTAGTTCCCCCCAGCATCAGTTAGTGTCAGGTTGTCGGTTGCAATATCAGTCCCATTTTAAGTCGTTGATCACCGTCATTTCTAGTATTAAAAAAAATTGAAAAAAAATTAAAATTCCAGTATATAATAGTGCCTTATAAAAGTGTTCATACCCCTTGACATTTTCATGTTAAAA
This sequence comes from Rana temporaria, assembly GCF_905171775.1. Lineage (NCBI taxonomy): Eukaryota > Metazoa > Chordata > Amphibia > Anura > Ranidae > Rana > Rana temporaria. Next base: position 201,429,411 of record NC_053492.1, on the reverse strand, counting down.
CCAAAAACTTTAATGTATTTTATTGGAGCATCTGTGAACAGCAATTTTCAAGTCTTACCACAGATTCTCAATTGGATTTAGGTCTGGAGTTTGGGTCATTCGAACACATGAAAATGCTTAGCTCTATACTATTCCACTGTAGCTCTGGCTGTATGTTTAGGGTCGTTGCCCTGCTGGAAGGTATACCTCCGCCCCAGTCAAGTCTTTTGCAGACTCTTAAAAGGTTTTCTTCTAAGATTGCCTTGTATTTGGCTTCATCCATCTTCCCATCAACTCTGAGCAGCTTCCCTGTCCCTGCCTCTAGAAAAGAATCCCTGCAACACGATTCTGTCACCGCCATGCTTCGCAGTGGAGATGGTGTGTTCAGAGTGATGTGGTGTGTTAGTTTTCTGCCACACATAGCATCTTGTTTTTAGGCCAAAAAGTTTAATTTTGGTCTCATCTGACCAGAGCATCACCTTCCACATGTTTGTGGTGTTTCTCACATCACTTCACCAGTGGCCAGAACATTCTTCTGTTGGAGGGAAGCATGGTCTGACTTGGTACAGTGCCCTTGAAAAAATGAATACCCCTTGAAATTTTCCACATTTTGTCATGTTATTACCAAAATGTAAATGTATTTATTGGCATTTTATGTGATCGACCAACACAGTGGCACATTAATTGTGAGCTGGAAGGAAAATGTTTTTTAAACATTTTACAAATATCTGAAAAGTGTGGTGTGCATTTGTGTTCAGCCCCTTTGGGACAATACTTTGCAGAACCCCCTTTTGCTGCTATTACAACTGCAAGTCTTTTTCGGTATGTCTCTACCAGCTTTGCACATCTACAGTGACATTTTTTTTTTCATTCTAATTTGCAAAATCGCTTAAGCTTTGTCAGATTGGATGGAGAGCGTCTGAACAGCAATTTTCAAGTCTTGTTACAGATTCACAATTGGATTTAAGTCTGGACTTTGGACCATTCTAACACATGAATATGCTTTGATCTAAACCATTTCATTGTAGCATTGACTATAGATTTGGGGTCATTGTCCTGCTCGAAGGTGAACCTCCACCCCAGTCAAGTCTTTTGTAGACTCGAACAGGATTTTTTCTAAGATTGCCCTGTATTTGGCTTCATCCATCTTCCCAAAAAGTTCAATTTTGGTCTCATCTAACCAGAGAATCACCTTCCACATATTTGCTGTGTCCCTCACATGGCTTCTCTCAAACTGAACTTCTTATAGCTTTCTTCTTGCCACGACTAATAGTTGTCCTGTGGACAGATTCTCCCACCTGAGCTGTGGATCTCTGCAGCTCCTCCAAAGTTACACTGGGTCTCTAGGCTGCTTCTCTGATTGACGCGCTCCTTGCCCAGCCTGTCAATTTGGGTGGATGACCATGTCTTGGTAGGTTTGCAGTTGTGCCATACTCTTTACATTTTCGGATGAAGGATTGAACCGTGCTTCAAGAGATGTTGAAAGCTTTTTTTAATAACCTAACCTGGTTTAAACTTCACAACTTTATCCCTGACCTGTCTGCTGTATTCCTTGGCCTTTATTATGCTGTTTGTTCACTAAGGTTCTCTAACAAACTGCTGAGGGCTTCACAGAACAGCTGTATTTATACTGAGATTAAATTACACACAGTTGGACTTTTTTTTTACTAGATAGGTGACTTCTGAAGACAATGGTTTCCACTCGATTTTAGTTGGGGGGTATCAGAGTAAAGGGGGCTGAATACAAATGCATGCCACACTTTTCAGATATTTGTAAAAAAAACGTGTAAAACCATTTATCATGTTCCTTCCACTTCACAATTATTTGCCACTGTGTGTTGGTCTATCACCTAAAATCCCAATAAAATAAGTTTTTTTTGGTTGTAACATGACAAAATATGGAAAATGTCAAAGGGTATGAATACTTCAAGGCACTGTATACCATGGTGTTTTTTTTCTGCATAAAAGTTAGTGTCTACTATCAATATACTGATTGTATTGGGATGTTTTATCAAAAAATATGTAACAGAATGTTTTGGCCAAAAATAATGAATTTTTTTATTTTATTTTTTGTTGCATCGCTTTTTATAGCAAAAAGTTAAACAATTTTTTATTTTTTATTTTTTTTTTATCACAAAATATAAAATGTGCAATTGTGTTTAAATACCTCCACAAGAAGGCTCTATTTGTGTAAAAAAATTAAATATCCATTTTGCTTGGGTGCATGACCACGCAATCAGCATTTAGTGGTGCAGTGCCGAAAAGCAAAAAATGGCCTGGTCACGAAGGGGTAAATCTTTCAGAGTTGAAGTGGTTATTACAGATTTAAACCCACTTTGCAGAAACTCAGATATTTGTGATATTAAACCACATGGCAAAAATGTATTATACTTATTGCTGCTTACCAATAGTTAAATGTGGTGTCTGCATCAGCTTTCTTTTCTTTGACTTTTTAGCTTTAAAGCGTTTCTTGCCCTAGCCTTTCATATTCCTGATATGTGCCCGCTGTACCATGTACTTGTATGAAAATGATCCTGTACTTTGTATTGCTTCCTGCCAGTCCCTCTGTTTTCCTATTAAAAACTTGACCACACTAAGCAGGAGAACAGTGTGTTCAGTTCTTTAGCTGTGCTGGGAACTCAATATGCTCTCCTTCAATGATCAGACATCTCCTGACACACACCCCCTCTGCACAGCCTCTCACTGGGAAGACCAGTGTTCTATTTGTTCTCCTCTCCCTGGCTCTTCTGCAGCTGAGAACAAAGGGAATGTGATCACTCATGAAAAAAGGGAGACATATTTTTTTTTTATCTATACCCAAATGTTGTGGTAAAGGTATAGCAAAATTACAATTAAGGTACAGGTATGCATACAGATAACGGTGAGCGCAGTACAGAAAAAAAAGGTATTGTGTTAAGTCAGGTGAAAAATGCATAGGGTTCAACTCAGGCTAACCCAGAGTATTGTAGTGAAAAGAATATATATAATATAATATATTCTCAAGAAGGGGCAAAATATTCTAAAGAAGGGAGGCAGTATCCCATAGAATCAATTTCTTTTGATAAAGGGGCATAGAATCGTATAACGTGTGGTGAATTCTCTCAGAAAATGTAATGTTCGTCATGCGGTTGAGAATTTGTGGCCAGGGTATCGTAGTGGAGTGCAAATTAAAGGCTATGACCCAGTGGATAGAGCTGAGGAATGTGTGGATTAGCCTAGTGCTAGTCATTGGGATATCTTGTATAGGGGAGAATAGAAGGCATATCTGGGGTGTAAGAAATCTTTCTACCGGATATTTTATCTATTATAGTGCTAGCCTTATCCCAGGTTTCTTTTACATGAGGACAATCCCCAAAAATATGTAAAAGTGTTTCCTTGGAGGGACAACCCCTAAAGCAGAGTGGGGAAAATGAGGGATAAAATAAATTAAATTTAGCAGGGGTGAGATACCATCTATAAAGCAATTTGATGGCTGATTCTCCGATCGATGTTTTGGTACATTTTATGGAGATTTGAAAAAATAGTATCCCATTGGTCTAGAGTAAATGAGGTAGCATGGGATGTGATTTCTCAGGCATGTTAGTCTCATTTAGGCTTTTATATATTCTAGAAATTAGACCCTTATCCCGAGCGGAAGAGATACAAACTTGTTCAAATTGTGTCTAAGGGGGTGGAGTGTAAGTGAGTAGTATTTTTGATAGAATTGTCTTCTTTTTGTATAGTTCACTAGTTCAGTAGGTGAGAGATCATATTTTTGTAAGTTGTGATGATCTTGAGCTATATCTAGGGGGGGAAAACGAGGGTCACCTAGAAAGGAAGCCATGGGAGGGGTGTCAGAGGATAACTTTAAAATTAGAGACTTGTCTATTCCATAGTTGAAGGGTGTGAGCAACGATGAGGTTTAAGGATCTATTTTTTTGTGGTGGGATAGTCTTGAACCAGAGAAGTCCTTGTAAATTGTAGGGTAGGATAGAATCTTCTTCGAAACGGAGCCAAGGTATTTGGCTTGAGGGGGCATACCATTGGGCTAATTGGGTAAATCTGGCAGATAAATAATAAAGCCAAAGGTTTGGAATTCTGAGGCCTCCTTTTATTTGGGGTCTTAACGTAACGGAGTAGCTAAATCTGGGTTTCTTGTTTTGTCAAATTAATTTGTTGGTCTCCCTCTGTAAAGATTCTAATGTTTTTAGGTAGGATAAGAGGAAGGGCTCTAAAAAAAGAACAAAAGTTTGGGTAATATTTTAGCGTCCACTAATTCTGCCCGAGAATGAGATCTGGTAAGATGACCAAAGTTTAAATAGATTTTTGATACTGTTAAATAAGGGAGGATAGTTTGCTTGCTATAACATTTTATACGAAGGTGTAATCTGAATACCTAGGTATCTAAACGAATCCGCTTGCCATTTGAATGAAAATGTATCTTTAAGTAAAATTAGGGCTGGGGGAATGTTGATTGGTAAAGCCGAGCACTTGGGTAGATTTATACCTAGACCTGTCAGGTCATGGAAGATGTCCAGAGTTTTAGAATCTATACCCAAATGTTGTCTTTCATTTCAGTTTTTAACTGAATGGGTTGTTTTTAAAAGGTGATCGTTTACAATTGCTTTAAAGTGGCTGTAAACCCAAATTAAAAAATAAATGAATAAAAATAAAAACCTGCAAGACAAAGGCATAATGAGCTAGTGTGACTAGCATACTAGCTCATTATGCATTACTTGCCTTAGATGGAAGCCCCCAAAACCATCCTCGTCTTCCCCTCCAGCCGCTGCCATCTCTCTGAGGCTGCTTCCGGGTATCGCCGTTCCGGCGCTGTGATTGGCCGGAGCGGCGATGACGTCACTCCATGTGTATGGGAGCCGTCAAAGCCGGCATTCTCCATTCAGAAAACCGTCATTCTCAGTGCGCCTGCACCATTGTCTATAGCGCATGCGCCGTAGACAACGGTGCATTCTCCTTGGCAAATATCTCCTAAACCGTATAGGTTTAGGAGATATTGCAAACACCTACAGGTAAGCCTTTAATCTAGGCTTACCTGTAGGTGAAAGTTGTAATGGAGGGTTTACTTCCATTTTAAGAATGCACATTATTCCTTGTATTAGGAAGCTTTAGGCTCACAAAAGAAAACAAAACTCTGGGCTACAGCACTGTGAGTGGCTGGAGCCGCAATGCCAACACTCCCGCGCAGGGCCCTCGGTTTCCGGCAAACGGCTCTGAAGGTCCGGTACAGTATGCGGCTTAGTAGATATTTATTTTACCTTAAGTCTTCTCATAGGCTTACCTGTAGGTAAAAAAATAAAAATCACTGTAGCTTCTCTTTAACCACTTAAGGACCCCTTTACGCCGATATACGTATAAGTCACGAAAAAAATTTGCTGATCACGGCCATTAGTAGTAAAAAAAAAATATATTAATAAAAATGCAATAAAACTATCCCCTATTTTGTAAACTCTATAAATTTTGCGCAAACCAATCGATTTTTTTTTTTTTAAATTGGTAGAATACCTATCGGCCTAAACTGAGGAAAGTTTTTTTTTTTTTTTTTATATATATATATTTTTGGGGGATATCAATTATAGCAAAAAGTAAAAAATATTGCATTTTTTCAAAATTGTCGCTCTATTTTTGTTTATAGCGCAAAAAATAACGCAGAGGTGATAAAATGCCACCAAAAGAAAGCTCTATTTGTGGGGAAAAAAGGACGCCAATTTTGTTTGGGAGCCACGTCGCACGACCCGCAATTGTCAGTTAATTGCCGAATGGCAAAAACTGGCCAGGTCCTTTACCTGCTTAACCACTTGCCGACCGCGCACCGCAGTTATACGTCCACAAGGTGGCTCTGCTGGGCGAGAGCACGTAATATGACGTCCTCTCTTCCAGCCGCCACTAGGGGGCGCGCGCGCCCCCCCGCTCGCCCCCGACTCCCGTGCGTGTGCCCGGCGGGCGCGATCGCCGCCGGGCACACGCGATCGCTCGGTACAGAGCGGGGACCGGGAGCTGTGTGTGTAAACACACAGCTCTCGGTCCTGTCAGCAGGGGAAATGCTGATCTTCGGTTCATACAATGTATGAACCGAGGATCAGTGTTTCCCCTAGTGAGGCCACCCCCCCCCCCACAGTAAGAACACACCCAGGCATACTTAACCCCTTCCCCGCCCCCTAGTGTTAACCCCTTCACTACCAGTGGCATTTTTATAGTAATCCAATGCATTTTTATAGCACTGATCGCTATAAAAATGCCAATGGTCCCAAAAATGTGTCAAAAGTGTCCGAAGTGTCCGCCATAATGTCGCAATACCGAAAAAAAAATCGCTGATCGCCGCCATTACTAGTAAAAATATATAATAAAAATGACATAAAAATACCCCCTATTTTGTAAACGCTATAACTTTTGCACAAACCAATCAATAAACGCTTATTGCGATTTTTTTTTTTACGAAAAATATGTAGAAGAAAACGTATCGACCTAAACTGAGGAAAAAAAATGTTTTTTTATATATTTTTGGGGGATATTTATTATAGCAAAATGTAAAATATTCATTTTTTTCAAAATTATTGCTCTATTTTTGTTTATAGCGCAAAAACTAAAAACCGCAGAGGTGATCAAATACCACCAAAAGAAAGCTCTATTTGTGGGAAAAAAAGGACGCCAATTTTGTTTGGGAGCCACGTCGCACGTTAAAGCGACGCAGTCCCGAATCGCAAAAAGTACTCTGGTCTTTGGGCAGCAATATGGTCCGGGGGGTAAGTGGTTAATGGTCCGGGTCTTAAGTGGTTAAAGGCCATGCTTAAAAAATGTAACCTTGCAGCTTTGTCTGGCTGTTATGGTATGCCTAATAAGTATTTGGTTACTTAAAGAGGAGGTCCAGCCTGGGTGAAAAAAATAAAGGTTTTAATATTGGGGCACTTGCCTGCCTGCAATGTCGGCAGCCCAGCTGATCTTTAAATTGACTCCCGGGTGCTGCCCCCCCCCATTCCTGCTAAGGGGACCCAGCAGTGAAGCTTCACAGCTGGTTCCCTAGTGTGCATGAGCAAAGTGTACTTTCAAATTGGCCTGACGGGGGAAGGAGGAGGGGGGTCAAATTTCCATAGATCGGGCCTCCTTTGCCTGAAAGTGGGGAGGGGGACCTGTTAAAAACTGGTTCCCCCAGGTGCCAAATTTGGCACTGGAGGGGGAAGGAAGCATATAAGCAAAAGTTCCACTTTTGGGTGGAACTCCGCTTTAAGAATGTACTTCATATTTCATTGTTTCATGTGGGATAAATACATATCTTACAGGGCACAGGCTTGATATTATTGACCCCCTGGGGTATAGGGCCCATACCTTCCAATGATTTAGATCCTGGCAAAGCTTGTGAGGATACACCTCCTGGGCATACCCCTTTATAGCCCTATATTACTTCAAGAGTTTTCGGTCTGCCTGAACAACATTCTCATTGCACCAAATTTTCCCAGAAGTACATGGTACACAGACATACTCAGACTTAGATAACGACCCCTGGCCTCTTCCAAACAGGCCAGACCTCCTGTCCACCCTGCTTCTAAGTCACTGGCTTTAATGTTGAAACCCAGGCCTTGAAGAGTCAGGGTCTCTGATTATTTTAATTTCCACATTTCTAAGGTCATGGAAAGCCACTCCAGAAAGATCTACTATCATATCTTAAAATTATTCTCTGCCAGTTGTGTACCTGGTAACCTAAACTACAAAGATGACTTTGTGTCCCACATGTTACCTTCCTACAATTGCAACTTGGCCTTAAAGTGGAGGTTCCACCTGAAAAAAAATATTCCACCAAAAATCTAAAAAATAAATAAATAAAATAAATGAAAAAAATAAAAAAATGTTACTCCCCATAAATAGCTGCTGCTATGCGGAAGTGTCGAATCTGCCTCTTCATCCTCCGCGGTGGATTCTCTTCCTCCTCCTACACTGGGTGTCTTCTTGTGAATGGGGCACACTGCATTCTGGGAACTGTGTGTGTCCCAGAAAGCAGCCGGCCCATTCACAAAGCGCCGCGCTGCTCGCACATGCGCAGTAGGAAACGGGCAGTGAAGCTGTACCGCTTCACTGCCTGTTTCCCTTACTGTGGATGGCGGCGCTTGGAGCTGCTAGGATCGAGGATCGGCCTCGGCGGGGGCAGACATCGCTGGCGGCTAGGACAGGTAAGTGTCCTTATTAAAAGTCAGCAGCTACAGTGTTAGTAGCTGCTGACTTTTAATTTTTATTTTTTTAGTAATGGAACATTCGCTTTAAATACGATTACGGGAAAAGTGTTAGCCTTGTCCATTCTTTTCCTGAATACTCTGGCTTTTCTTTCCTGTGTAAAAAAATGTTTATTCAAGGCGTTTCTTTGATCAAACCACTGTTATGGCACCCAGTATTTCCCTGGGCCCTCAATTTAGTTCTCTCGCCTTACAAACAATATTCCTTGAACCCATCAGTGACTCCCTTTTGGATGATCTCTCTTGAAAGATAGCCTTCTCTTTATGGCTATCGCATCTGTCAGATATGTCTGAGTAAGTGGTTCACTCTTGTAAGAAGCAATTGCACATTCTTTACAAGGATAAAGTAGTCTTACACCCAAGACCCTCCTTTTTTACGAAGGTGCCTAAGCAAAGACCTAATCCTTGTACGTACCCTGCTCCTAAGCACCCAAATATAATTTGCTCTTTACCGACATATGAGCCCTCAGTGTACATACTATTCCAACGTCCAAACCTTTCATGCAACATCCTGCTTCATGATCCACTGTTAAGTGAATAAGAAAAACCCCAAAGGATAAAGCACCTGCTGTACAAATGAATGCTTACTCCACCAGATTGGTACGATTTTCCTGGGTATTCTGACACCAAGCCTCTGTTGTCCTTCTTTGTATGGCCTCTACCTAGTCTTTTGTTCAGACATTTTTCAAGTCCTACCAGATGAATGTGCAATCCTTTTGCAGATGCAATTTTTCGCCACAGGGTCTTTTAGTAACATTCATAGTTGGGTTCTCTGACCCCTGTATTTCTTAAGCCAGTTGGCACAGCTCTGTTTGCACACGCTTCTCATTCATTGCTTGGGCACATTCCGGGATCTATGAATATCATACAGTACAGTTTACCTATAGTCATTTTAAAACTAAAGGAATTTTTTATTGTAAATTTGGTTTCTTGAAGTACCCTTTCCCCTGTTCCTGTGATATTCTGCATTGGTTTAAAAAAAAAAAGTTAGACCCAACAGAGTGGGGTAGGGTTATAGTGGAAGCCCAGGGAACATGTCCTCCAAGCTTTGCCAGTGTCCAATCACCTCATGGTACCATCCTAACTAAAGTGTTAATGGGTAAAGTGAAATACATTTTTTTGGTTAAATTTTGTATTCTGGAAGGCTGCCGAGTAGGAAAGGCAGCCTAAATTTACGGTTGCAATAAACCATTCCATAAATGCAAACGATGGCATTTATTTTCACATGGCTTTCAAAAAGTAGGCCGTTTGTGAATGTGGGCTACTCACCATAAGCAGTGCTAATCAATGCACAAAGACAAAATCTGCGTGGGCAGGATCAGATTTTCCTCTGTTCTGTTGAGAGTTGCTGCTGTCATAATTGGGACTGTACTGCATACTTAGCTGGTGCTCTGGAATAGTTCATTAACCACTTCAATACCAGGCACTTCCCCCTTCCTGCCCAAGACAATTTTCAGCTTTCAGTGCTGTCATCTTTTAAATGACAATTGTGCGATCATGCAAAACTGAACTGTACCCAAACAACATTTGTATCATTTCGTTCCCACAAATAGAGCTTTCTTTTGGTGGCATTTGATCACCACTTGGGTTTTTTATTTTTTGCTAAACAAAGACAGAAAATTTAGAAAATAAAATTTTCTTTGTTTCTGTTATAAAACTTTGTAAATAAGTAAATTTTCTCCTTCACTGGGCACCGATGAGGCTGCACTGACGGGCACTGACTAATAAGGTAAGGGGACACTGATGGGTATTGATAGGTGGCGCTGATGGGCACTCATAGGCGACACTGGGCACTGGCGGGCATCGCTGGAGGGGCACTGGCGGGCGTCCTCGGGGAGAGGGGGGTTAGACACGATGGAGGAAAAGCCGTTGATCGGCTTGTGTTTGTGTTGACTTTAGACTCCAATTTTTCAGTAATTTCTGCTGAGGTTTAAAGTGGTTGTAAACGGCAGACATGTATGAACAATTATCCCTCTTCCTTTGCTATAGGCATGAATCACTTGACACAGAGAAAAAAAGTGACAGGGAGGGAACTCTGACACTCATGTTTGCTGTCTAAAGGGGTTGTGTTCTATCCCTCCAATGAGCTCTGCAGAGTGTAACTTCAGCTATCTGCCCCCTTTTTTTTCTTTTTGACCACTCAGGCAAGCTTTATAAATTATGGACTTTAACCACTTAAGGACCGCCTCCTGCACATTTACGTCGGCAGAATGGCACGGCTGAGCACATGTACATACAGGTACGTGCTGTGCTATTGTCGCGCGCCCACGGCCCGGAGCTCCGGGACCGCAGGACCCGATCGCCGCTGGAGTCCCGCGATCGGTCCCCGGAGCTGAATGTTTTTCACTGTGGCGGCGTCATCGATCGTGTGATCACTTTTTATAGGGACACATAAACGATGACGTCACACCTACAGCCACACCCCCCTACAGTTGTAAACACATATGAGGTCACACATAACCACAGGGGGCGCTGATGGGGTTAACTCCCAAACTGCAACTGTCATTTTCACAATAAACAATGCATTTTAAATGCATTTTTTTGCTGTGAAAATTGCAATGGTCCCAAAAATTTGTCAAAATTGTCTGAAATGTCCGCCATAATGTCGCAGTCACGAAAAAAATCGCTGATCGCCGCCATAAGTAGTAAAAAAAATAAAATAATAAAAATGCAATAAAACTATCCCCTATTTTGTAAACGCTATAAATTTTGCGCAAACCGACCGATAAACGCTTATTGCGATTTTTTTTTTTTAACCAAAAATAGGTAGAATAATATGTATCGGCCTAAACTGAGAAATTTTTTTTTTTTTTTTTTTTTTTTTTTTATATATATTTTTGGGGGATATTTATTATAGCAAAAAGTAAAAAATATTTAATTTTTTTTCAAAATTGTCGCTCTATTTTTGTTTAAAGCGCAAAAAATCTATGCAGAGGTGATCAAATACCACCAAAAGAAAGCTCTATTTGTTGGAAAAGGATGCCAATTTTGTTTGGGAGCCACGTCGCACGACCGCGCAATTGTCTGTTAAAGCGACGCAGTGCCGAATCGCAAAACCTGGCCGGGTCCTTTAGCTGCATTTTGGTCCGGGTCTTAAGTGGTTAAGGACCGCCTAACGCCAATATACGTCGGCAGAATGGCACGGCTGGGCACAGGCACGTACCTGTACGTCGCCTTTAAGAGCCCAGCCGTGGGTCGCGTGTGCGACCCGGTCCGAAGCTCCGTGGCCGCCCCCGCGGACCCAGATTGCCGCCGGTGTCCCGCGATCGGTCACCGGAGCTGAAGAACGGGGAGAGGTGTGTGTAAACACGCCTTCCCCGTTTTTCTGTCTGGCAGTGTCACTGATCGTCTGTTCCCTGTTATAGGGAACAACTATTAGTGATGTCACACCTACAGCCACGCCCCCCTACAGTAATAATCACTCCCTTAGGGCACACTTAACCCCTTAGCGCCCCTTAGTGGTTAACCCCTTCACTGCCATTGTCATTTTCACAGTAATCGGTGCATTTTTATAGCACTTTTCGCTGTAAAAATGACAATGGTCCCAAAAATGTGTCAAGTGTCCGCCATAATGTCGCAGTCACAAAAAAAAATCTCTGATCGCCGCCATTACTAGTAAAAAATGTTTTTATAAAAATGCCATAAAACTATCCCCTATTTTGTAAACGCTACAACTTTTGCGCAAACCAATCAATAAACGCTTATTGCTTATTTTTTTTACATATGTAGAAGAATACGTATCGGCCTAAACCGAGGGGAAAAAAAGTTTTGTTTTTGTGTGTGTGTATATATATATATGTATATATATATATATATGTGTATATATATATATATATATATATATATATATATATATATATATATATATATATATATATATATATATATATATATATATATATATATATATTTTGTTTGGGGATATTTATTATATCAAAAAGTAAAAAAATATTGCATTTTTTTCACAATTGTCGCTCTATTTTTGTTTATAGCGCAAATAATGAAAACCGCAGAGGTGATCAAACACAACCAAAAGAAAGCTCTATTTGTGGGGGGAAAAAGGACACCAATTTTGTTTTGGAGCCACATGGCATGGCGTAATTGTCAGTTAAAGCGACGCAGTGCCGAATCGCAAAAAGGGGCCAGGTCCTTTACCTGCATAATGGTCCGGGTCTTAAGTGGTAAACTGCAGATAAATGGGTTTAGCGTGTCAGGCCAGTCACTTCACTTCCAAAAATCTGTCTCAAGTATTGCCTATATTGTCTGAAGTGGTTTCAAACCCTTACATCAGGGATCTTCAAACTACGGCCCTCCAGCTGTTGCGGAACTACACCTCCCATGAGGCATTGTGAAACTGACATTCAGACATGACTAGGCATGATGGGAATTGTAGTTCCTGAACAACTGGAGGGATATAGTTTGAGGACCTCTGCCTTACATGATGTAAGGGTTTATAACCACTTTAGGTAATACTTGAGATACAGATTTTTGGAAATTATAGCAGATATTCCAAACTATATTACTAAGCTCACTGGAATATATAAAGTTTCTGCCAACATCCCTAAACTGGAAGAACATTCTATGCACTCTGTGTGCAGCAAAGCACCCCTTTGGGACTTTAGAGGCAGAATAAAGATAAGCATTATTAAAAGGCAAATGCCAATATTTAGAAAAATAGAATTAAATGGACAATAGTCAAATACAATTGAAGTATGTGACATACATTTGAGGAACAAAATAAACATGATATTCCCTGTTCCTCAATACCCTGCTATATCAGGGTATGACCCAAGGAATTGCCAGCAAAATGCTTGGGAGAAACTCTTGAATGAAGGAATTTGTTCCTTTTAATACTTGCCTCTACCTCTTTCTTCTGCCTTTTTATATTCCCAGAGGTGTGCTTTGCTGCGCACACACACACAGTGTATACTTTTCTAACATTGTGGTGATATTTAGGATTTAAATGTGAAAAAAAACTTAAAGCAATATGTACAATTCTGATTTCTTTAAAGTGTTTTTGCAATGGATTTGATCACGAAGGTTCATTTTCCAATAACCCTTTCTGCCTGTATTTAGACACCAAATCTACACATTCTTGGATGTTCTGTAAAACCGGAATGATTTTTTTTTTTTTTTATCAGTTGAATGAAGAAGTCAAACTACTTTTTACTTTGTACATGAATAGATCTATTGTATGCTTCTATTTTTGGCATTTAAAAATCAATATAGTTCTTCTCCTTCCTTTGTTGGATCCGATTTTTGCAATGTTTACATTTGTTTGGTGTCAAAATAATGGGTACAATAAGTGACAGGTAACTAAAAATACATACCAGGTCATAGCTATAAACAGTATCTGTATGAAATGTCATCGAGATATCGCAAGCATTTTTGTTATACTGTCATAATATCTGAAATATTTATTGATGAGATGAAACCCTGGTATCCAGAAATGTTGTACTGAAATATTTTCTTAATCATTTGAGTCCCTAAGCCTGTGTCTTCCTAAATTGCCTTCAGTCCAAAATAATTTATATATCATATCCTTTAGGTTTTTTGAGCTACCTTGATGTATTATACATGCCTTTTTTACATGGCTTTTTTTTAGGATTGATGGATAGGGATTTCATTAGCAAATTTAGATACATGCATTTGTGTATTCTTGTTTTTCTTTCAAAGTAAATGATAAATTAGAAAGAAAATGCATACTTTTTACATTACAGGACACATGATCTTGGTCATGGATTTTGGATCTACCTTCAAGTGATTGGAAATTAACAAAACTTGAAGTCCTTGGGTGTATGTATGCAGTCTTTCTGCCTTTTTTCTTTTGTATGGTGGTACCCCTATGCCCACCAGTAAGAGAATACAAGGCTGGCCAGAAGGTTGTGGGGGGGGTGGGGGTGGGGGGGGGCATGTAGGAGAACTTCTGGTGTATTTCGAATCGGGAGCGTGCGATATGACCAAAAGTTGGAGCAGGTACATGTCAAAATCGGCTCTCCTCTCCCAAAAAAGTGCTAAAAATAGAAGGGGGGGCATTAGGAGGAACTTCCTCTTCATGGTGAAGTTCTGCTTTAAGTTGCAGCTTCAACCCTTCAGAAAAAGGCTGCCCTGTGTGTTTGTGCTTCGATCCCTTTGAACTAACGGATGAGGCGGGAGACAGTCCAGGGTTTTTTCATTTTTTTATTTGGTGTCTTTTTTTTTTTTTTTTTGCCCAGGATGGACTGCTGATGTGCATACCATCTTCTTTTTTTTTTTTCTCCTGCGTTTGAATGCAGCTGGTGTGTGCCAAGACGCAACAGTGATCCTTAGACTTACTGGGTCTCTTTGCCTACAGTGACTGGTCACAAAAGGGAATGTATCACACAACAGGGGCTGCAAGAGAGTTGCCTTTTCTCTATTCCAGTCGATTGTTTACTTTCCTCTGACTGCTTCTGTGCTCCCCAAGGAAGTGAAGGAAGATAGTACCTCATCCAACACAGCTCAATACTGGAGAAGGCACAATCCAACAAAATCTCTTCCAAGCTTTTGGATACTATTACTGACGCAGTGAGCACTGGCCTTGCATTTAGGTAGCCTGCATATGACCGGTCTTTTTTTTTTTTTTCTTTAACCACTTAAGACCCGGACCAAAATGCAGGTAAAGGACCTTGCCCCTTTTTGCGCTTGGGCACTGTGTCGCTTTAACTGACAATTGCGCAGTCGTGCGACGTGGCTCCCAAACAAAATTGGCGTCGTTTTTTCCCCACAAATAGAGATTTCTTTTGGTGGTATTTGATCCCATCTGCGGTTTTTATTTTTTGCGCTATAAACAAAAATAGAGCGACAATTTTGAAAAAAAATTCAATATTTTTTACTTTTTGCTATAATAAATATCCCCCAAAAATATATAAATGTTTTTTTTTCTACTCAGTTTAGCCCGATACATATTCTTCTACCTATTTTTGGTAAAAAAAATCGCAATAAGCGTTTATCGGTTGGTTTGCGCAAAATTTATAGCGTTTACAAAATAGGATAGTTTTATTGCATTTTTATTAAATATTTTTTTGTTTACTACTAACTGCGACATTATGGCTGACACTTCAGACAATTTTGACACATTTTTGGGACCATTGTCCTTTTCACAGCAAAAAATGCATTTAAAATGCATTGTTTATTGTGAAAATGACAGTTGCAGTTTGGGAGTTAACCACAAGGGGGCGCTGATGGGGTTATGTGTTCCTTGAAGTGTGTTAACAACTGTAGGGGGGTGTGGCTGTAGGTGTGACGTCATCGGTTGTGTCCCCCTAAAAAAAGGCATGACACGATCGATGCAGCCGCCACAGTGAAGAACGGGGAAGCCGTGTTTACACACGGCTCTCCCCGTTCTTCAACTCCGGGGACCAATCGCGGGTCTCCAGCGGCGATCGGGTCCGCTGGTCCCGCGGTCCCGGTCATGGAGCTTCGGGTCCTCACATGGACAGGTAAGTACAGTCCTTCCTGCCTCGGCGGGTCGCTACGACTGGGCATTCCTGGGGTTGGGGGTCCTCCTATCCTCCCTTTCCCTGCTCTCATATTTCCCTCTGCTGCTCTACCGCAGCTACCGTGGTGAACCTGTGGGGGGGGGGGGGGGGCTCCTTTTCCCACCGGGGGACTGTGGGGTGTCTGGGCCCATTTTTAGCTGTGGGGCGTGCTTTGCCTCAGGGAGGCTCCCTGCGGCCTTCTCGCCCACATCACAGTGTTTCGCTGCTATTTTGGCGGTTCCTGGGGCCAATTTCTTTAGTCTATTTGCATTGGAAATACCCATTGCCGGCCATTTGTTGTGGTCGCGCTATGGCGCAGCTTGTTGCGGTCGGCCATTTTACTGTGGCCATGCCCTGTTATCCCTGTTATCCCAGAGGCGTCAGGCGGCCTCTGGTGGCTTCTGAATGGCGTGCAGCACATATCTCCTCAGAATTTTTACCTCTCAGCTTTTTTTCTCACAGCACACTGTGTACAGGGGGCGGGCAGCGGCGCTGAGCAGTCTCTTGCTGGGTTGGTAAGTCCTCTGGGTAACCCCCCCCCCCGGTCAGCGCAGCAAGGAGGTTGGGTTTTTTAAGGTCTTGTATAGGTCCCTGAGAGCTCTCTGTGGTTATGGTGTCAGTATCTGGCCCTTCTTCCCCCAAACATGCCTGAGGTGGCAGCTGGTGCACCTGCGGTTCCCATGGACACTTTGTCAGCAGTCCTGGAAACATTTGTTGCCAGGGTGGAAGCGGCGTGCAGGCATAAGGGGGGGTACAAAGCGCCCCCTCCCATCTGCTGGGGAATGCTCTGGCTCAGACCCGGGCCTGGCTGCAGCACAGGACCCCGTTTCTGGTAATCAAAGGATGTGGACCAGGACCTTCCTTATGAGGAAGACTCCTCACTTGGGTCAGTACAGGACAGGGCACTTGTCAGTGCGCTTATTAGTGCTGTAAGGGACTCCCTTAAAGGAGTTCTATAATGCATTTCTTTTTTACAATATAATGTTCCCTTAGGCTTTACCTTTCAGTCGATGTCTTTCTTTCCTAAATCAGCCCAGCCATTCTTCTGCTACCTCGTCCTGAATTTCTGGCACTTCCTGGTTATGGAGCCATGGTGGATGATGTAAAAATCGTCATGACCCAAGCTCCCTTGCGTTTATTTCCTGTCTCTCAGTGCCTCTCTCCTCATCCTCCCCTCCCCTATCCTAGTATCTCCCCTCCCCATTCATTTCAATAAACACACCCCTCCCTGCCTCCCCTGCCATGCCATCCGCCCCTAAAATTATCATATCCCGCCCCTCCAAAAATCATGGTGTCCTGTGACTGCACGGAGCTCCTGCTATGTGACTACACATGCAGCACATGTAGCCTCCAAGTTTAGCAAAACTACAGCTCAAAGCATGCCCATACAGTGCATGTTAGGAGCTGTAGTTTAGCAACTGCTGCAGGCCCCCAGTTCATGTAATAAACATGTTTTTTGTCAATATATCAGTGATTCTTGGCTGCATAACTACAAATATCAGCAAGCATGCTATGTGATTGCTGGTAGTAGAAATTTCCTAAACTACAACTCCCAGCAATCACATACCAATGCATGCTGGTATTTCTAGTTATGCAAAAGCTATACACTCATTGGCCCAGATTCAGGTAGATCCGCGCAATATTTGCGTGGGCAAAGGGCAACGATTTTTGCTCTGCGCCCACGCAAATATTTCGATTTGCCCGCGATTCACGGAGCAGTAGCTCCGTAAATTGCGCGGGCGCTATGCTAATTAGCCCGGCGTAAGGGCGCCTAATGTAAATGATCCCGCCGGGGGCGGGAATCATTTAAATTAGGCGTGCTCCCGCGCCGAGCGAACAGCGCATGCTCAGTCGGGAAACTTTCCCGACGTGCATTGCGGCAAATGACGTCGCAAGGACGTCATTTGCTTCTAAGTGAACGTGAATGGCGTCCAGCGCCATTCACGAATCACTTACGTAAACGACGGGAAGGGCGGCTATACTTTAGCATTGGCTGCCCCTGCTATTAGCAGGAGCAACCTTGCGCTAAAGTCGCCATACGGAAACTCCGTACCTTGCGTGCGCAGGGCCCGCGCAACTTTTGTGAATCGGTGGTAGTATGCAATTTGCATACTATACGCCGATCACAATGGCCGCGCCCCCTAGCGGACAACGCAAGAATGCAGCCTGAGATATGAAGGCATAAGGAGGCTTATGTCTGTCATATCCTAGGCTGCAGTCCGCGTAGCGATGTTCCTGAATCAGGGGCATTCGCTACGCGGGAGCAAAACAGCTATTGCGCCGCGCAACCTATGGTTGCGCGGGCGCAATAGCTTCTTGAATCTGGGCCATTATCTTTTACACACCCACAGTATCACCCCCCCCCCGCACCTCTGTTCCCTACCGCATCCCCCCCCCGCACCTCTGTTCCCTACTGCATCCCCCCCCCCGCACCTCTGTTCCACACAATATCACTTCCCGCACCTCTGTTTCACACAGTATCCCCCCCACACCTCTGTTCCACACAGTATCACCCCCCGCACCTCTGTTCCCTACCGCATCCCCCCCGCACCTCTGTTCCCTACCGCATCCCCCCCCCGCACCTCTGTTCCACACAATATCACTTCCCGCACCTCTGTTCCACACAGGACAAGGACACCCTTCTCTCCCCCGGAGGACACCATTCTCTCCCCCGAGGACGAGGACACCATTCTCTCCCCCGGAGGACAGGGACACCATTCTCTCCCCCGGAGGACAGGGACACCATTCTCTCCCCCGGAGGACAGGGACACCA
Organism: Rana temporaria; assembly: GCF_905171775.1. Lineage (NCBI taxonomy): Eukaryota > Metazoa > Chordata > Amphibia > Anura > Ranidae > Rana > Rana temporaria. The sequence goes on along the minus strand of NC_053492.1, from coordinate 201,410,941 downwards.
TTCTCTCCCCCGGAGGACAGGGACACCATTCTCTCCCCCGGAGGACAGGGACACCAGGGCTGGACTGGGACAAAAATATTGCCCTGGACTTCATACACTTTGACAAGTCTCTCCCATGGCGGCCGGCCCCCATGCGCCTCTGTCCCCCTCTCTGCTCCTCTGGTTCTCCCCCTGCTTCTCTGTTCCCCCACATGCTTCTCTATCCCCCCCCCATGCTCCTCTTACCCTCATGCTTCTCTGGTCCCCCCTGTGCTCCACTGATACCCCCCCCCTGCTTCTCTGTTACCACACATGCTTCTCTGTTCCTCTCCTGCTCCTCTATCCCCCGTCCCTCATGATGCTCTGTTTCCCCGCAGCGCTCACCTCTTCTCCCTGTCCAGCCCTGGTGTCCTCGTCCTCCGTGGGAGAGAATGGTGTCCCCCCTCCTCCAGGGGAGAGAATGGTGTCCCCGTCCTTCGTGGGAGAGAATGGTGTCCTCGTCCTCCGTGGGAGAGAAGGGTGTCCCCGTCCTCCGGGGGAGAGAAGGGTGTCCCCGTCCTCCGGGGGAGAGAAGGGTGTCCCCGTCCTCCGGGGGAGAGAAGGGTGTCCCCGTCCTCCGGGGGAGAGAAGGGTGTCCCCATCCTCCGAGGGGGGAGAGAGGGGTGTCCCCGTCCTCCGAGGGGGGAGAGAGGGGTGTCCCCGTCCTCCGAGGGGGGAGAGAGGGGTGTCCCCGTCCTCCGAGGGGGGAGAGAGGGGTGTCCCCGTCCTCCGTGGGAGAGAATGGTGTCCTCGTCCTCCGTGGGAGAGAATGGTGTCCTCGTCCTCCGTGGGAGAGAATGGTGTCCTCGTCCTCCGTGGGAGAGAATGGTGTCCTCGTCCTCCGTGGGAGAGAATGGTGTCCTCGTCCCCCGGGGGAGAGAATGGTGTCCTCGTCCTCCGGGGGAGAGAAGGGTGTCCCCGTCCTCCGGGGGAGAGAAGGGTGTCCCCGTCCTCCGGGGGAGAGAAGGGTGTCCTCGTCCTCCGTGGGAGAGAAGGGTGTCCTCGTCCTCCGTGGGAGAGAATGGTGTCCTCGTCCTCCGTGGGAGAGAAGGGTGTCCCCGTCCTCCGAGGGGGGAGAGAGGGGTGTCCCCGTCCTCCAGGGGAGAGAATGGTGTCCTCGTCCTCCGTGGGAGAGAATGGTGTCCTCGTCCTCCGTGGGAGAGAATGGTGTCCTCGTCCTCCGTGGGAGAGAATGGTGTCCTCGTCCTCCGTGGGAGAGAATGGTGTCCCCGTCCTCCGTGGGAGAGAATGGTGTCCTCGTCCTCCGTGGGAGAGAATGGTGTCCTCGTCCTCCGTGGGAGAGAATGGTGTCCCCGTCCTCCGGGGGAGAGAAGGGTGTCCCCGTCCTCCGGGGGAGAGAAGGGTGTCCCCGTCCTCCGGGGGAGAGAAGGGTGTCCCCGTCCTCCGGGGGAGAGAAGGGTGTCCCCGTCCTCCGGGGGAGAGAAGGGTGGCACCCTCTCCTCCTCCAAACACCCAGGGGCCCTCTCCTCCTCCAAACACCCAGGGGCCCTCTCCTCCTCCAAACACCCAGGGGCCCTCTCCTCCTCCAAACACCCAGGGGCCCTCTCCTCCTCCAAACACCCAGGGGCCCTCTCCTTCTCCCACGGACACCCAGGGGCCCTCTCCTCCTCCAAACACCCAGGTGCCGTCTCCTTCTACCACGGACACCCAGGGGCCCTCTCCTTCTCCCTAAGCCACCAGTGACCCCAAAGCGGGACACACATGCGCTCTGCCCTCCCGTGACCTGATACCCACCGTCCTGGGATGCCATGATGATGGTGTGCAAGTCTCCAGTGTGAGGGCTATAGGTAAACTCGCACTCAGCTTCTTTGGTCCGATTGGAGGAAAAGCAGCGGAGGCGATCCAGACCCCAGCACTTGACAGAGATCAAAGACCAGTGGTGGCCCCTGCATGGTTGCATGGTGGGCCCACAATGCATGGGCACCGCCCCCGTCAACTCTGCCGCCCTCCCTATTCATGTGCCTGGCCCCTTTCAGGATGCTGGACACATGAAATACTATGGCGGGAATAGGCGGGGTGTGTATTTTGAAGCACGTGATAAGAGCCAGAAGCTATTTTCACACTAAAGTTCCTCCTTGCCAATCAGCAGGCAGGTCAGTAAAACCTGTCTCCCGATTGGCCAAAGCTTTAGGCGATCCTATTGTATGACGGGCACAAGTAGCTGCATATAGTGGGCACAATGGCTGCGTATGACGGGCACAAGTAGCTGCATATGGTGGGCACAATGGCTGCATATGACGGGCACAAGTAGCTGCATATAGTGGGCACAATGGCTGCGTATGACGGGCACAAGTAGCTGCATATGGTGGGCACACTGGCTGCGTATGACGGGCACAAGTGACCTACCCCAGTCTAGGATATTCACCGACCAAAGAAAAAGCAGCTGCGCATGCGCCGTGGACCCACGATCAGCTGTGCTCCTGGCATACGAGCACCGGAAGTGACGCGGTACGATTTTTTCACAGGTCTGATCCCTACAGCTGGGAGGATGGTGGTGGGGGGTAGGTGATCCCTACAGCTGGGAGGATGGTGCTGGGGGGGGTGATTCGTACAGCTGGAAGGATGGTGGTGGGGGGGGGGTGATCCCTACAGCTGGGAGGATGGTGCTGGGGGGGGGGGTGATCCCTACAGCTGGGAGGATGGTGGGGGGGGTGATCCCTACAGCTGGGAGGATGGTGCTGGGGGGGGGGGGGTGATTCGTACAGCTGGAAGGATGGTGCTGGGGGGGGTGATCCCTACAGCTGGGAGGGTGGTGCTGGGGGGGTGGGTGATCCCTACAGCTGGGAGGATGGTGCTGGGGGGGGTGATGCCTACAGCTGGGAGGATGGTGGTGGGGGGGGGGGTGATCCCTACAGCTGGGAAGATGGTGGTGGGGGGGGTGATCCCTACAGCTTGGAGGATGGTGCTGGGGGGGTGATTCGTACAGCTGGAAGGATGTTGGGGGGGGGGGGGGGTTGATCCCTACAGCTGGGAGGATGGCGGTGGGGGGGTGGGTGATCCCTACAGCTGGGAGGGTGGCGGTGGGGGGGTGGGTGATCCCTACAGCTGGGAGGATGGTGGGGGGGGGTGGGTGATCCCTACAGCTGGGAGGATGGTGGTGGGGGGGGTGATCCCTACAGCTGGAAGGATGGTGGTGGGGGGGTGATTCGTACAGCTGGGAGGATGGCGGTGGGGGGGGGGGGGTGATTCGTACAGCTGGGAGGATGGCGGTGGGGGGGGTGATCCCTACAGCTGGAAGGATGGCGGTGGGGGGGGGTGATCCCTACAGCTGGAAGGATGGCGGTGGGGGGGGGGTGATTCGTACAGCTGGGAGGATGGCGGTGGGGGGGGTGATTCCTACAGCTGGGAGGATGGCGGTGGGGGGGGGGTGGGTGATCGCTACAGCTGGAAGGATGGCGGTGGGGGGGGGTGATCCCTACAGCTGGGAGTATGGGGGGGGGGGGGTTATTCATACAGCTGGAAGGATGGCGGTGGGGGGGGGTGGGTGATCCCTACAGCTGGGAGGATGGCGGTGGGGGGGGGGGGGTGATCCCTACAGCTGGGAGGATGGTGGTGGGGGGGGGGGGTGATCCCTACAGCTGGGAGTATGGGGGGGGGGGGTGATTCGTACAGCTGGGAGGATGGCGGTGGGGGGGTGATCCCTACAGCTGGGAGGATGGTGGTGGGGGGGGGGGTGATCCCTACAGCTGGGAGGATGGTGGTGGTGGGGGGGGTGATCCCTACAGCTGGGAGGATGGGGGGGGGGGGTGATTCGTACAGCTGGAAGGATGGGGGGGGGGTGATTCGTACAGCTGGAAGGATGGCGGTGGGGGGGTGGGTGATCCCTACAGCTGGGAGGATGTGGTGGTGGGGGGTGATCCCTACAGCTGGGAGGATGGTGGTGGGGGGGGGGGTGATCCCTACAGCTGGGAGGATGGTGGTGGGGGGGGGGGTGATCCCTACAGCTGGGAGGATGGTGGTGGGGGGGGGGGTGATCCCTACAGCTGGGAGGATGGTCCCGTGTACATGGAGCCTAAAAAAATACAGAAGAGCGGAACTTTACTTTTTGGGTAACGTTTCACTTCAAAGTTGAATCAAACCTAAAGTTCCACCTTAAACTTTCCCATTGAAATGAGGAATAAAATGGAAATGTGTTTGTTGGTCAGGTATTCAGAAGCTCTCCTCCTACATACACATTTTCTTGCCAGTCTTTATTGTGCACACCAAAACAATGTAACATTTTATTATACATGGGGGATGCTTTAAAAGCCTCCACCCGAGTCTTTGTTTTTTACGGACCTCAATAAGCCTCTGCTTTGGGGGCGGGGCTGTGTCACCGTTTGCTCCCTATCACAGAATGCAGCCTAATGTATCATTAGATCTGTATCTGCATGTCTCTTTCTCTTCCGTCTCCCCTCCCCCGCTCTTTGTATGGTTCTCATTAGATCTGTATGTTCTGTCCCGCCCCCCCGCTCTGTGTATGGTCCTCGTCACTTCCGTGACAAATTGTGATGGGTTCACTGAAGGGTAGTGTCGTGAATCCCCTGGAACGCATCACATTTGGCGTTGGAACGCATTGCGCATGCGCAGTTCACCGCCACGTGACTTAGGCTGCATTCTGTGATAGGGAGCAGAATATGACACTGCACCGGCCCAAGACATTGTGCTGCCTGCCTGGGACCAAGAATGAAATGCTGCGGCGCCTGGCTCCTCGCAGGCTGCGAGTGTCCTCACCAGAGCAGCCATTAGAAATTGTGGGGCCCCTTACAATACTTCAGTACTGCCCCCCCCCCCCCCCAGGCCTGACCACCAACATTCCCCAGGGTAGACCCACTGGCCATCTCACAGAATCTGCTGTAAATGGGGAGGATTACAATGTACAGCTTACCAATACTTAGATGTGGTGGCTGAATTCATTTGTATTTTTCCTTTTGGGATAAAGGTGTTTTTGATTAAATAGAAAATGACCACTGTAAGCACCTCTGCCAGTGTTAAATGGAGGAAGAGAGCAGAGCAAGAGAGGGGAGAGCGAGAGAGAGAGGGGACAGGGGAGTGGAGAGAGAAGCGGGGTAGAGAGAGAGAGAGCACAGGGCAGATAGAGAGAGCAGGGCAGAGACAGAAAGGGACGCAGAGAGAGGAGAGCAGAGAGAGAGAGGGGCGGACAGAGAGAGAGAAGGGGCAGAGAGAGAGAGGAGGGGAGGCGGACAGAGAGAGAGAGAGAGAGAGGCGGACAGAGAGAGAGAGAGAGGCGGACAGAGAGAGAGAGAGAGAGAGGCGGACAGAGAGAGAGAGAGAGAGAGGCGGACAGAGAGAGAGAGAGGCGGACAGAGAGAGAGAGAGGCGGACAGAGAGAGAGAGAGGCGGACAGAGAGAGAGAGAGGCGGACAGAGAGAGAGAGGCGGACAGAGAGAGAGAGAGGCGGACAGAGAGAGAGAGAGAGAGGAGAGGCGGACAGAGAGAGAGAGAGAGGAGAGGCGGACAGAGAGAGAGAGAGAGAGTCAGGGCGGACAGGGCGGACAGAGAGAGAGAGAGAGAGGAGGGGCGGACAGAGAGAGAGAGAGAGAGAGAGAGAGAGAGAGAGAGAGAGGCGGACAGAGAGAGAGAGAGAGAGAGGCGGACAGAGAGAGAGAGAGA